>NW_020954587.1:5589608-5687703 GCF_900497805.2 Vombatus ursinus | reverse complement strand
TTTTTTTTTTTTTAAGATTAGGTCTCTCATTTCACCCAGGCTAGAAGGTCAGGGGCTACTCACGGACCCTGCATCACTCTGGCATTGGAGCTTTGACCCGCTCCTTTTCCAACCTGGCGTTGTTTGCTCATCCCTAAGCAACATGGCAGCCACCCCCCCCCCCTCCAGTGAGGCTTATATGTTAATGATGAACCTAGCATTGACACTTGATTAGCTGAGCCTGAAGAAGCTCAGAATCCCCAAGTTCAAGAGATATGCTAGCCTCAACCTCCCCAGTAGCAGGGATTACTGACAATTACCATCATGTCCAGAATTTTGAATGAAATTTCTCTTTCTGTCTCTTTGTGTGAGGTTTTATTGTTAGTAGGCAGAAAGAATAATGAGTACATGTACTTATTTTACATCCTATTATGTTGTTTAAGTTATTTCTTTTTTTTTTTTAATTTTCCCAATTGTCATGATGTAAAGAACAATTCGAACTAATGGGATGAACCGTAAGAATGAAGCAATAAAACAAAAGAACAAAGGAAAAGGAAAGGAAATACTATGCTTCCATCTGCATTCAGACTCCATAGTTTTTTCTCTGGATGTGGATAGCAATTTCCACCATGAGTATTTGCAGTTGTCTTAGATTCTTGCATTGCTGTGAAGAGCCAAGTCTATCAAAGTCAGTCATCGTACAATGTGGCTGTTACTGTGTACAATGTTTTCCTAGTCCTGTTCAATTCACTTTGCATGAGTTCATATAAATCTTCCCAGGTTTTTCTGAAACCATCCTGTTCATCATTTATTATAGCACAATAGTATTTTATCATAGTCATATATCTCAACTGATTTAGCCATTCCCAAATTGATGGGCATCCCCTCAATTTCCAATTCTTTGCCACTATGAAAAGAACTGCTATAAATATTTTTATACATGTTGGTCTTTTTCTCATTTTTGTGATCTCTTTGGGATACAGTCCTAGAAGTGCTATTGCTGGGTCAAAAGGAATGCACAATTTTATAGCCCTTTGGGCATATTTCCAAATTGCTCTCCAAAATGGTTGGATCATTTCACAACTCCACCAACAATGCATTAGTGTTTGTTATTTCAATTTATTGCTTAATCTCTAGATTTCTCTAAACAGGCTATTATATAATTTGCAAAATTGATAATTTTGTTTCTTTCTTGCCTATGCCTATTCTCTCAATTTCTTTTTCTTGTCTCATTCCGACAGCAGTATTTCTAGAACTATATCAAATAGTACTGGTAGTATTAGACACCTTTGCTTTATCTCTGATTTTGTCACAACAGCCTCTAGTGTTTCTTCATTACATATAATGCCTGCTCTTTGTTTTAGATAGATACAATCTGTCATATGAAAGAAAAATACATTTATTCTGATACTTTTTACATGCTTATTTTAAAAAGACAAATTGTTGTATTTTATTAAAATATCTTTCTGCATCTATGGATATAATCTTTTGATTTTATGTTTTGTTAATATTGACTATTATATTTATAGTTTTTTTAATATTGAACCAACTCTGTATTCTTGATAAGAATTCAACCTAGTCATAATATGTAATCTTTTAATCTGTTACTGTACGTTCTTTGGTAATATTTTGTTAATAATATTTTTGTAGTATTTTTGTGTTGATATTCATTAGGGATATTCCTCTACAGCTTCTTTCTCTGTCACTCTCTAGTTTACCTGTTAGCCATCTTTGTGTCATAAAATGAGTTTGACAAAATCACTTCTTTTTCTGCTTTTCAAATAATTTATGCAATATTAGAATTGTTTTCTGAATGTTTGATAGCTTTTATTTGTAAATATATCTCATTCAAGGGCTTTTTCTTTGGGAATTTTTTTATGGCTTGTTCCATTTTCTTGCTCTGAGATTGGGTTGTTGAAATATTCTTTCCAGTACTTCCAATTTAAGTACTTTATATTTTTGTAATATAATTTGTTATTGATTTTGTCAGCATAGCATTGGGCAAAATAGTCTAATGATTCCCTTTCCTTCATATTCATTTTTGCTACCTCTCCCCTTACATTTTTATATTGATAACTCTATTTTCCTCTTCCTTTTAAAAAATGAAACTAGCTAATGTTTTATCCTAAAAGATGATGGTGTTAAAGTGTTGCACTCAATATGCCAAGAAATTTGGAAAATTCAACAGTGACCACTGGATTGGAAAAAGTCAGATTACATCCCAATCCTAATGAAGGGCAATACCAAAGAGTGTTCAGGCTAATGAACATTTGCATTCATTTCACACCTCAGCAAGGTTATGCTTAAGATTTTGCAAGCTAGGCTTCAGCAACATATGAACTGAGAATTATCAGAAAGGCAGGCTGGTTTTCAAAGAGATAGAGGAACTAGAAACCAAATTACCAACATTCTCTGGATTATGGAGAAAGCAAGGGAGTTCAGGAAAAAACACCTACTTTTGCTTCACTGACTACACTAGAGCCTTTGACTATGTGGATCACAGAAAATTTTGGAAAATCCTCAAAGAGATGGGATCCACTGATCATCTTGTTTTTTTTGGGGGGGGGGGTTAGGCAATGGGATTAAGTGACTTGCCCAGAGTCACACAGCTAGTGAGTGTTATGTATCTGAGGTCGGATTTGAACTCAGGTCTTTCTGAGTCCAGGGCCGGTGCTCTATCCACTGCGCCACCTAGCTGCCCCGATCATCTTGTTTTCTGAGGAACTTGCATGTGAGTCAAGAAACAACATTAAGAACCAAATATGGAGCAACTGATTAGTTGAAGATTGGGAAAGGCATGTGACAAGGCTGTATATTGTCACCTTATTTGTTTAACTTATATGCAGAGGACATCATGAGAAATGCCAGAATGGATGCATTAAAAACCAAAATTAAGACTGCTGGGAAAACTATTAACAATCTCAGATATACAAACAATACCACTTTGATGGCAGAAAGTGAAGAAGAATTAAGAAGCCTTTTGATGAGGGTGAAAGAGGAGAGTGTAAAAGCTGGTTTGGAACTTAACATTAAAACAACAACTACTACTACAACTAAGATCATGGCATCTGGTCCCATTGCATCCTGGCAAATAGAGGGAGAAAAAAATAGAAGCAGTGTCAGATTTTATATTCTTGGGCTCAAAGATCACTGCAGATGGTGACTGCAGTCATGCAATTAAAAGATACTTGCTTTTTGGAAGGAAAGCTATGACATATCTGGACAGCATACTAAAAAGCAGAGACATCACCTTGCTGACAAAGGTCCCTATAGTCAAAGCTATGTTTTTTCTGGTAGTAATGTCATCGTTGTGAGAGTTGGACTATAAGGAAAACCGAGCGTTGCAGAATCAATGCTTTTGAATTATGGTGCTAGAAAAGACTTTTGAGAATTCTTTGCATGGCAAGGAGATCAAATCAATCAGTACTTAAAGAAATTAATTTTTACTCTTCATTGGAAGAACAAATACTGAAGCTGAATTAAATACTTTGACCACATAAATGAGAAGACAGGACACACTGGAAAAGACTGATGCTAGCAAAGATTGAAAGCAGAAAGAGAAGAGGATGGCAGGAGATGAGATGGATAGATGGTGTCATGGAAGCAATGAACATGACTTGGATAGACTTCAATGGAAAGTGGAGGATAGAAGGGCCTGGCATGCTATGGTCCATGGGGTCTGAAGACTTGGACATAACTGAATGACTGAACAACATCTATTTTGTTAGTTTTTTTAAAAAAATCTCCTAATTTAATTTATCAATTCAATGTTTTTTTCTTTCATTTTGGTGGATGTGTTTTTTGATTTTCAAAATTTCTATTTTGTCTTTTAGTTGGGATTTTTTGATTTGTTGCTTTTCTATGTTTTTTTTAGTTGCATCTCCAATTTATTGATCTGTTCTTTCTTTTGTTGATGAAGGGTATTAGAAGTATAAATTTTGTCCTCTGGATACTTTCACTGAATCCCAAAAGTTTTGAAATGTTGTCTTATTATTGTAATTTTCTGTGATGATACTGTCTACTGTTTCTATGATTTGTTCTTTGATCTACCAAATACTTAGGATTAAATTATTTAGATTCTATTTGTATTTGTTCTTTCTTTAAGGGATCTTTATTAATTATAATTTTATTTCATTATGGTCAGTAAAAGATGTGTTTAATATGTCTGCTTTTCTGCATTTGTTTATGAGCTTCTAAATATCTTAGCACATGGTCAGTTCATGTAAAGGCAACATGCACAAATTTTTTTTTAAAAGAGGCCATTCTTTGCCTCATTTTTTTTTTATGAAGCCTTAATTACTGAATGGGCACTGCCTCAATCAAACTGAGACCTGTTAAAGACCTTAGCTTGAAAAGGCCAAGGTCTCCCACTGCATCCTGGGTTATCTCCAGTTGTCCTGGTCCATATCTGGCCACCAGAGCCAGATGGCTCTGGAGGAGAAAGTGAGGTTGATGACTTTGCACAGCCCTCCCTCACTTAACTCCAATTTATTTGTATGTCATGGCATCACCTCCCTGATGTCACAGTCCTCTTTGAGAACAAAGGACAAACAACAGCAACGATAATTTTGAGAGCACAATCACATTTAACTTTTCTATTCAGTCAGTTAGTCTAAAAGCATTGATTAAAGGTTTTTTAAAGAAGAAATTTGTTTTACTTTTTAAAAGAAAATAATAAATCTAAGCAAGCTCCAAACAAATCAGCACTTTCTACATTTCAACGAAGGGTGATGTTAATGGCCAGTAGAAAGCAAGACCAGTGCACTGCTTTATCTCAATTCTTTCTAATTCCTCAGCTCAAGGGACTATATGAGAGATATAAGAAAACCCCAACTTATTTCTTTGGATGAACAGAATTATAAGGCACCTTCTACCAAGCATTACCAGGCTAAGCACTGGGAACATGAAAAAGGGCAAAAACACAAAGTATCCTTGTTCTGAAGGAGCCCACATTCTAATAGGAGGGACAATATGCCAAAAAAAAATTTGTACATGGAAGATAGATGCAATGTGAATGGAAGGTAGTCTCAGAGCGAAGACACTAGAAGCTGGGGGAGGGGTGCAAGGGGAGAGAGAGAACAGGAAAGTCCCTCTACAGTAGGTGAGATTTGATCTGAGTCTGGAAGGAATCTGGGGAGCCAAAGGTCAGAGGTGATGAGGGGAGAGCATGACAAGCATGGGGACTAGCCAGTAAAAATGCAGTCTAGTGACAGTGTCATGTGTGAAGAATGGAATAAGGACGGAGTTCCTAGGAGGGAAGTAAAGAATAGAAAGAGAGGAAGAACTTAGCTTGTAAAGTACTTTAAAAGCAAACCAGAGGCTTTTATAGTTGATCCTGGATGTAGCAGGGAGCCACTGAAGCAGCTGGTGGCACAGTGAATAGAGCACTGGGCCTGGAGTCAGGAAGACCACAGTTCAAATCTAACCTTAGGTATTTACTAACTATGTGATCCTTGGCAACTCACTTAACCTTTGTTTGCCCCAGAATGGGAATAATAACAAAACCCACCTCATAGGGTTTTTGTGAGGATCAATAGTGGGTACTATATAGTAGGTACTATATAAACTCCCTTTCCTTCCCTCCTCTTTCTGAGTAAGGGTCAGACCTGAACTTTAGGAAGATCACTTTGGCAGCTGAGTGGAAGATAGGTTGGAGTAGGGAGAGATCTGAGCCAAAGAGACCAACCAAAAGGCCATAGCAATAGTCCTGGCATGGTTGTGTGAGTGGAGAGAAGAGGATGTACAGGAGAAGTATTGTAAGCTTAGAAATAATAGGGCTTGACAGCACATTGTACAAGTGGGCTGAGTGTGAATGAGGAATGGAGGGTGACGTCAATATTCCAAGCCTAGGTGAGTTGAGTTAGATGATTGATGGTGCCCTCAATAGTCATAGGAAAGTTCGGAGGAGGTTGAACTGGAGATGTCCACAGAGTATCTAGTCCTAAATGTCAAAAGACACTTGATAACATAGGACTGGCACTTAGAAGAAAGGTTAGAAGTGAATATATAGATCTGGAAATCATCTGTAGAGAGATGATAGTTGAATCCATAGGAGCTGATGAGATCACCATGAGGCTTTTCAAGTCCTTAAATCATTTCTTGTTTATCTTTTCCTTAGATTTGTCTCAGTCTGAAAGGGGTAGTTGAGATCCTCAAGAATTATTTTTTGTGTGTATGTGTATTTTCCCCACTGTAATTTGATTAACTTTTCCTCTAAGTACTTAAATACTGTGCTGTTTGGTGCACATATATTATCTGTTTTATTTAATCCTTCTCTGACCATTAATGACATTAGAGTTCTTAGCAGGATACTTGTTTCTTCTCCCTCTGTAATAATGGAAGCACTTTATCATTGTATATCTCCTTTTAATTGTACAAATGTATTTACCTTTCTAGGTATCTTTTGATTCCTGTATTTACATTTTAAAATTTCTCCTAAGCTCTGGCCTTTGCATCAGGAATTTTTGAAAGTCCTCTAGTTGATTAAAAGTCTATTCTTCCCCCCCCCCCCCCCCCAGAATTATACACAGCTTTGCAGGCTAAGTTATTTTTGTTTGTTAACCTTCTGGAATATCATATTCTGAGATCTCCTCTCCTTTATGGAAGCCAATGTGGGACATATTAGAAATTCTAAGAAGCAAATACATAACATCAAAAACAAACTGCTCAGAATGTTGATGCTACTCATATCAATATTTAGAGATTAATATTCTCTAACTGCAATGTATTTTAATGTTATAAAACTGAAATGTACATGACATGTCAAAAGAAAATCTCTAAATTCAGAAATGACTTTTTTTGGGAGCACTTATTTTAGGCCAGAAAACTGGAATATTACTGTCAGTCTTGTTCATACTACAAGTTTTTTTTTTTTTTGTACTGTAAGTGACTGTTAGTACAGCATCAGTGATCATACCATATCTTTCTTACAAATTAGTATCTTGTAATAATTCATCTTGCATATTATGGTTTTGCATGTTAGTGAGTATTTACAGCACAAATTTATCATCAGAGACAATGTATTCAGTCAACAGTATACATTGTATTTTCAAGTGACTCATTATGCATCAGAAGCTACTGGAATCAGGAACAATCCTGTCTAATTCAGGACAATTGGCTGACTTATTTTAGATGTAATTAGATGTTCCCATATCCCCTACAATATATTCCATATCAATAAGATAGCATTCACTTGGTTGGGCAGGTTATTCATAATTATTTTGTTTTATTGTAAATGTTTTGCTTTTATCTTTATCTTTTTAATTTTAACATTTTAATCTTCTTAATCTTTATCGTTCTAGATCAGGGTCCTCCAAAGCTTAGAGGCACCTGAGGTGAGGGTTGGTGACCCTGCTTGTGTAAAGATGATACTCACTGTATTCATTATATACTTTATTCTCCCAATTCTGTTCATTTAACTATGCATCAGTTCATAAGCCTTCCCAGGTTTTTCTGAAACCATCCTTTTTGTTATTTCTTACAGCACAATTGTATTCCATTACATTTGTACTCCATAATTTGTTTAGCTATTCCATGGTTGATAGGTATAACCTTAATTTCTAGTTCTTTGCAACTAAAAAAAAATAGCTGCTATTAACATTTTTGTATGGATGGGTCCTTTTCTTCTTTCTTTGATCTCTTAGGAGTATAAGCCTAGTAGGCTCTGCACTGACTTTGGGGGCAAAGTTCTAAATTTCTTTCTACTGTGGCTGGACCAATTCACAGCTCCACCAACAGTGCATTAATTTGTCTATTTCTCTGCAACCTCTCCAACATTTATTTTCTTTCTTTTCCACTTTGCAAATCTGATGGAAATGAGATGGAACCTCAGAGTTGTTTTAGTTTACATTTCTCTAATTATTAGTTATTTGAAGCATTTTTTCAAATGACTATTGATAGCTTAGATTTCTCCCTTTGAAAATTGCCTATTTATATCTTTTGGTCATTTATCAACTGGGGAAAAACTAATTTTTTTCCTTTGAATGATATTTTATTTTATTTCCCAATTGCAAGGACTCTTATTCTTATAATTGTGTCATCTTTTGTCCTTCATCAGGGTCCTCTGGCCAGAGCCTGGAGGTGAGGTGAGGAAGACGTCTTCTGTTCCAACTGAGGCTTTCCTGATTGGGGTGCTGCATGGTTTTTATAGTTATATAAGGATCCCTCAGTAGGCCATTAGGGGATCTTCTGTTCCCATCTTTACTACCACCTTCTTCAATTAGTGCCTTGCCACTTTTGTCTCCCCTTGGGCTTCCCAAGACAGTATATTGCTATAATCTTTCATTTTTTTAACCTATACTTGAACTGGCTATCAGATCAGGTCTCTATCAGGACCTCTTTTCTGGTGTTCACACCTTCTATCTTTTGGGCAGTTCCAGATTGAATGAAGGAGCTCACCGATGTTACTTTTTAGATTCTTTGGTGTTTGTTCCATCCATACTCTTTCTAGATCACTGCTACAGTAAAAGTGGGAGAGTTGTATTCCTTTGTGACCTTTCCTACAGCTATCAACCCAAAGTCTTTCACCACTGGACTTGGGAGGCAGAAAACACAAGTTCCAGTCCAGCCACTTCCTACTTAGTCTTCTAGCACATCAGTTGTTTACTCTGTAAAATGATGGGGTTGGACTAAATGACCTCAGAGGTCCCTTCCAGTGTTGTGATGTAAAGCTCTGCTACATACTACCTACGTGACTGTGGATATGACATTTAACCTTTCTGAGACTCAGTTTCCTGATCTCTAAAATGAGGATAATAATACCTTCCCTGCCTACTTGACAGGGTTGTTGGAAAGGATCAAAAGAGATAATGGATGCCAAAGTGGTTTGTAAATGTTTTACTAGACCCATGATTTCACTGATTTAGGGAACTCCCTGTGAGGGGCCTCTTTCTGCCATTGCAGATCCAATACTTGCTGGGCAACTTAGAGTATTAGAGAACTTTAGGGACACAGGGAGGGCAAGTGATGTGACCAGAGTCACACAGCCAGTGTGTGTCAAAGACAGAATTTGAAGTTTCCTTTCTCTGATGCCAGTTCTAAAGACATTACACCATACTGACTCTGCTTTGTAAAATGCTATATAAATGTAAGGCATTATTATATGGACAGGAGAGTTCTTATTCTTTAGAGATGGATAGTGGACCACAGAGAGCTCCCTACCTCCTGTGGAAAGGAGCCCAACAGAGAAAATACTTTTTGTCCCCTGGAATACTAGCCCAGCCCAACCCCGTCTCTATCTAGGCTTACTCTATCTGAACCTAGCAGCCCAAGCCAACCCCATGTCTACCTGGGTATACTCTGTCTGAACTTACCAGCCCAAGCCAACCCCATTTCTATCTGATTGTACTCTGTCTGAACCTTCTAAGGAAGGAAGAACATCTTAACAGTAAAGTGGAGGAGGGGGGCCTGGGCACCTCGGTCAATATGTAATGATGGTAATTAATATGTCTGTGGTTGTGTAGCACCTTTCATTTGAGTGTCTACAAGGGCTTTATAAGCATTAATTAATTAGACCCCACACCACTGCTGTGGGGTTTGGGGAGATGGGTGTTTTCTGGTGCTGAAGTGGCAAAGTTGCTTTACTGGCTATGAAGAACCACAACACCATTTGGATCAGATTTCCAGCACTCTGAGCCAACTGAAATAAAGGATAGGGGCAGGAAAGGCAGGCAGGCAGAGGAGGATTATCATCGGAATTAAAATTTGTTTGGGGGAACTAGGCCCCTGATGCCTTTCTTATAATTAGCTCAAGCACAAATTAAGCTCTAAAGTTAGTCTACTAGAAAGAACTTGGGTGTCAGAATTTGTTGGCAGATCCAGCATCACCATGCCAAGCTATGGTTCACTTAAGAATTTGTTTGCTAAAGTAAAGTGAGTAGAACCAGGAGAACACTGGACAAGTAACAGCAATACTGTACCATGATCACCTGTGAATGACTTAGCTATTCTCAGCAATAAAATGACCCAAGACAATTTTGAAGAACTAATGATGAAAAACACTGTCCACCTCCAGAGAAAGAACTGATGGAGTCTAAATACAGATTAAAGAATGCTTTTTTTTTAAACTTTCTTTTTCTTGTTTTTTCTTTTCTTTTCTTTTTTTGGATCTGTGTTTTCTTTTGCAACATGGCTAATATGGAAATATGTTTTGCATGACTTCACTGCATAATCTATATCAAATTGCTTACCTTCTCAGGGTGGGGGGAGGGATGGAGGGAGGATGGAGAGAATTTGGAACTCAAAATTTTGAAAAATGAATATTAAAATATTTTTATATATATTTGAGATAAAAGCAAATAAAACAAAAGGAAAGAGGGGAAAAAAGTATTTACTACCTGATCACTGCTTTATTTTGACATTTCACCTTAAGATGACTAAGGAAATGGAGCAACACGTGGTAAGTTCTTTTTGAGTGTTAGAAAAACCTTTGAAAGAAGTGATTTTCCTAAAGAAGGGGTTCCATTCTTTTCAGCAGACATTTATTACATACCTGCTGTGTTTAATTTACAGTGGATACAAAGATGAAAAATGCCATAGTCCTTGGTCCTAAAAAGCTTATGGTCTACTGGGGCGAGGCAGGTATGAATCATTCAGAAATAAATATTGTATGAGGTAGAATGTGATAGTGACAGTGGAGAGGTCCAGACCAAGAGTTCCAGGAATAGCTGAGGTTGAAGGGAGGGAGATCCATTTCAGTTGGGGGATCAGGTAAGGCTTCGGGAGGTGACGGCAACTGGATTAGGCCTTAAAGGAAGGGGATTTCAATGGATAGAGCTGTAGACGTTCCCATTTGGTCTAATGACTAGAATGCTGAATTTGTCCTCTGGAAGACCTGACTCTGAATCTTGACTCAGTCACTTATTACCTTTATGACCCTGGGCTAGTCATTTAACCTCTTCCCCCACCCCTCTCAATTTTCTTACCTACAAAATAGGGATAATAATAGCACCTATTTCACCTGGTTGTTTTGAGGATCAAGTGAAATAATATATTTAAAATGCTTTGCAAACCTTAAATCCCCATATAAATGCTAGCTATTGTTATTATTTCCATGGTGAGGAAATGGCCTAGAGGCCTAGAGGCTGGATGGACTATGTCAATCCGCCCAATGATTCAGTCAATGAATTGGTCAATTAGTCACCCAGTAGAGTGTCTACTATGCGCTTGGCTGCTGGGCTAAACACTAGCCATACAAAACCAAAAGTTTTGAAATAGCCTCTGGTCTCAAGGTTCTTACAGTCTACTGGGGAAACAATATGTAGATATATAAATATACGTGTATATACACATATGCATATATATGGGTATGGGGCAAAATCCCTTTCAGATTCTGTCCTTTTTCAAAATTTGAGTAGTTAAATTTGTAGAATGTTAGTAGATAGGAGGCAGCTAGGTGCAGTGGAAAGAGCACTGGACCTGTGGTCAAGACCTGAGTTAAACTACGACCTCAGATCTTTACTAACTGTGTGACCCTAGACAAGTCACTTCACCCTATTTACCTCAGTTTCCTCATCTGTAAAATGAGCTGGAGAAGGAAATGGCAAACCACTCTCTCCCAAGAAACCCCAAATGGGGTCACAAAGAGTCAGACACGACTCAACAAAAGCAACATCAGAGGGGTAGATAGGAGGCAGCTAGGTTGCTCAATGGATAGAGCACTGGGGCTAGCATGAGGAACATCTGAGTTCAAATCCAAGCCTCAGACTCTCACTAAGCTGTGTGACCCTGGGCAAGTCACTTAACCTCTATTTGCCTTAATCCACTGGAGAAGGAAATGGCAAACCACACCAGCATCTTTGACAAGAAAACCCTTAAGTCAGGAAGAGTCAGACACAACTGAACAACAGATAACAGAGACAAAGGGAATATAAATGTTCCCCTTTCAGATCCTGAATAGCCCATCTGCAGTTGGTAAATGAATGGTTTGAAACTCTGAGTAGCCCATTTAAAGCTTCCTAAAGGAAATGAAATTGAGTGGTCACATTGGTATATGGAAAGGTCAAGAATGCCTGCTGAGGATTTAGCACCATCAATCAATCAACATTTATTAAGTGCCTTCAAGAAGTTCACAATCTAATGGGAGAAACAACAGGCAAACAAATATATACAAAGCAATCTACATAGAGATAAATAGGAAATAATTAGAAGACTGAAAGCACTGGAATTAAGAGGGGTTGGGGAAGGCTTCATGTAGAAGGGAGGATTTTAGTTGAAACTGAAACGAAGTCAGGAAAATCAATAGTCAGAACTGAGGAGGAGAACATTCCAGGCATGGGGGACAGCCAGAGAAAGTGCCCTGAGCTGAAAAATTAGTGTCTTGCTCATGGAACAGCCACTAGGCCAGTGTCACTAGATCAAAGAACACATGGCAGGAAGTAAAGTGTAAGAAAACAGGAAAATTTGGAAGGAGATAGGACTTTGAATGCCAAACAGGATTTTGTGTTTCATCCTGGAGGCAATAGGGAGCTATGAGAGTTTATTGAGAGGGAGAGAGAAGACATGGTTGGTCCTATACTTTAGGAAAATGGCTGAATGGAGGATGGAATTGAAGTAGGGAGAGATTTAAAGCAGGCAGATCCATCAGCAGGCTATGGCAATAATCCAGATAAGAGCTGTTGGAGGCCTACACTGGAGGGTCAGGAGAGAAAGGGGCACATAAAAGAGATGTTGCAAAGTTGAAATCAATAGACCTTGTCAACAGCTTAGATATGGGGGACTAGAGATAGGATGACTGCTGGGTTGCAATTCTGAGGGACTGGGAGCGTGGTGTTGCCCTGTATAGTAATAGGGAAGGTAGGAGGTGGGGAGAGTTCAAAAAGAAAGGTAATGAGTTCTATTTTGGACATATTGAGTTTAAGATGTATACTGGACATTCAGTTCAAGAAGTTTGAAAGGCAGCTGGAGATGTGAGATTGGAAGTGTGGGACAGATAGGTAGATCTGAGAATCATCAGCATAGAGATGGTAATTAAATACATGGGAGCCAATAAGATCACCAAGTGAAGTAGCATAGAGGGAGAAGAGCAGAAGACCCTGGACAAAACCCTGAGGACACTTATGATTAGAGGGTGGGGATCTGGACGATCCAATCAGACAGAGAAGGAACGGTCAGATAGGTAGGAGGAAAACCAGGAGAGAGAGAGCGATGTCCTGAAAACCCAGAGAGAAAAGAGTATCAGGGAGAGAGAGTGACCCCCAGTGTCAAAGGCTGCAGAGAGGTCAGGGAGAGTGAAGATAAAGGCCATTGGATTTGGCAACTAAGAGATCATTAGTAATTTTTGAGAGCAATTTTAGTAGAATGATAAACTTAGAAACTAGATTGTAAGGGGTTAAAAAGAGACTGCTAGACTGTAGACTGTCTCCAATCCATAAATTATTTCTGAAACTTTTCTCAATTTACATTTATGACTGAGAGGCACATAATTTTAACACCTGAGAAGCCTGAGCCTCCAAAGTGACTATTGGGAAAATGGCTTCTGCCAGGTTTATGGAAGCGTATTAGCCAATGACTATACTTTAGGGTGAGTTCTCTCACCAAAGGAACCTAACCCTATACCAGAAAGAGTCAATGAAATGAAAGGCTAAAAGGTTGAAGTCATTAGCTTGTTGGGGTGGCTTGGCTTTCCCTCCAGAGAACTTGGTGCCTTAAGACTGAGAGAAGCTCCTACTGTGGAGATGGAAGGCCTCAGAGCATCGAAGGGCAGCTTCTGCCAGTCCAAAGGTAAGGGTTACTGCTTCTTCTGAAAGAGCACAGTGGAACCCAAGCCAAGGATGTCAGCTGAGCCACAAGCTGGATTCAACATAGTCTCTGGTTCAGTAGTGTTTGGCAGTGATCTGTGGAACAGGTTACAGCTTACATCATCTGGACATTCAGTAGGGCAGTGTCAGGTGGCAACTATAAGAACAAGGATATCTAGAGTAGTGGGGAGATAATCTGCAGCCCTGAAGCATTGGAAGTGTGGATTGTCCCTCCTCACATATGCCATGGCTATACATATTCCCTACACATGTGCCTCTCTTCTTATGACCTCTACGTGCGTCTTCTTTTTCTGCTGACCCTGGGTGTGGAGAGTGCACTCCAGGACTAGGTGGGGAAGATGTTTTGTTGTTATTGTTCTTGTTGTCATTTCAGTATTTCCTTTTACTTTGATCAAATTGTGTCCTGTGACTATTTTAGGTAGACACACTGGTGGAGACTCATTTGTTAGAATATTAGAGATATGAATCGTCAGAATACCTCGAGCCTGGAACCTGACCAGTGTGAGCTGGGTATTGACTCTTCATGTAAAGCTATGAATTTAAAATTAAGATAATTTTTGAAGGATAAGGGAAGCACTAGCAGCTTGAGGTGGGGAGAGGGGACCAGAAAAGGTCTTGAGTAGGAGAAGGCATCTGACCTCAATATTGAAGGAAATTAGAGATTCTAAGAGTCAGAGGAGAGGAGGGAGGGCATCTTAGGTATAGGGACCCATAGATCAGAGGTGGTAGGATATAGATACAGAGTAGGGAATAACTGGTAGTTTGTCTAAAATGTAAAGTTTGTGATGGGTAGAATAGTGAAATAAATTTGGAGATAATAGATTGGAATTGTACTATAGAGAATTGTAAATGTCATGCTAAGGAGTTTGTATTTTATTCTGTAGCCCCTAGAGAACCACTGAGGTTTTTAAGCAAGTAAGTGACCTGGCCAGACGTGTGCACTAGGAAAATGACTTTGGGACCTGGTGAGAGATAGACTAGAGCAGATAGAAACTTTTCTTTCTTTCTTTCTTTCTTCATTTGTTTAGATGGAGATAGAAACTTTTAAAGACAGGGAGAGCAGTTAAGAGGCTATGACAATAGTCTGGGCAGGCAAGAATTGATGAGTCTCTGAACAAGGGCAGTGGATGAGTGTGTGGAGAGAAGGGCATGGGCATAAGTGATATCGTAGAGGTAAAATTAAGAGGCCTTGGTATTTAATGTTGGATTTAATGTTGGAAGTGAGGAAAGGTAAGAGCAAAGGTGCCTGTAAAATTTTGAACCTGGATAACTGGGAAGATAGTAGGAAATTCAGAATGAAGAAGCTTCAAGAATTCTCCCAGTCAAAATCTCAGTGAGATCGTGGTAGATGTCTAGAGTCTCAGTTATTGCTCTTGGTAATAACACAAACCCCCTCACTTCAAACAGCCTTGCAAATAGACTTTTACCTATCTGCCCTGAGAAAATAATAGTTGATTTCAGGCAAATAAAACATAGCAGATATTGTTTATTTTTAATATCTGTTCACCACACCAGAGTCACAGAATAAACAGAAACATCAATGAGGCAAGACATAGGTATGAGAAAGAGGGGAGAAAACCACATAGTATATGCAGGGTGTCCCAAAGGTCTCAGTACAGAAGCGCACTGAGACTTTTGGGATACACTGTATATCATGTGTGACATTTCATAGGATGAGATAAAAAATCTGTAGCAGTTCTGGGAAGGGAGAAATCAGTGTGTGCAGGAGCAATCTGAAAGTTTTCATCAAGGAGGCAGGGACATGTGCTGGGCCTTGAAGGATCTGAATAATAAGAAGGACATTCTTCCCCTCCCCCCCACCCCACATTGTGGAACACACTATATGTTTGCCCTAATTTATGGTTCAACAGGGGAAACACTCTTCCCTTCTTATTGGTTTGACACTTACAGGCTCAGAGGGGCCTGAGACACTGAACGGTTAGGTGATTTGCCAGTGGTTGTGGCTAGAATGTGGCAAGGTAGGTGTTCTGGCTCTGAGGTCAGTGCTCTCTCCACTAAGTTGCAAAGCCTTTTGGAACAGCATATTTCGGCTAATAATAGCTGACATTTATATATAATTTTATGGACAGAAAAAATTTTACTTACACAATGTCGTTTGGTTTTTACAATAACCCTGTGAGGTAAGTCGTAGGAATGTTATTATCCCCATTTTACAGATGAGCACATTAAGGCTTGTCCATAGTCGCACAGCTAAGTATTCCAGCACAGCCATGATTAATGAGCTCTGAGGACTCCTGGCTCCAAGCCAAATGTTCTGTCCATATCACATTGCCTTTCCCCTAACATTGCCGGAGGGATTCTGTGTCTTTTGAGTTCTTTTCCCCTTGCTGAATCATTCCCTAGTACTGGGCTAGTTCCCTTTCCTCAGGTCATTCCTTATCATTCCCTTTACTTCTCCTGGCCTCAGGTTCCTCACCAGCGAAATGGGGACGAGGGGATTGAACTAGCTGGTTTCAAATGTCGCTTTCAGCTTTGCCTTGCCACCTCTTAGATGATCTTTTAACCTCACTAGATAGATTCCAGTGGCGAGAAAAACCTTCCAGGAAGCCTTGTGTCCGGAGAGGAACAGTTCTAGGAATGACTCTATAATGCTGGGAAATGAGCTTTTCCCGTGTTGAGTTGTTCCAGGAAACAGTTTCCCAGAGACAAGAGTTGGGGATAGAATATTATGGCATAGTGCACACAGCAGTTCGTCCTTTTCCTTCTGCTCCCGCCCAGATCCGAGTTCTTTAAGACTTCATTCGCTTCTCTAAGCTCTGGGCTTCTCTTCCTCGGCAGCCCATTGGGATCACTGCAAAGTCCCCTGAAGGGTGATGCCGACAGAGCGTGTGCGTGCCTGTCGGGGCATTACCTAGCTTGACTGTCTGGCTGCTTGCTTGTCGTCTGCCTGCTGAGCTGAGCACAGATGATCATCTCGATTTCACTCATTTGGTTGCTGAGGCTTAGGATTCAGCCCGTGTTCGTGTATAAATAACCACTGAAAATGTACCTATGTACTCTTCCCTCCTGCCTGTAACCAGTGCAGTTCAAGGACATCGGAGGCCACTGTCACGGTGTCTCGCGCACCCAGCAACAGCAACTGGCTTGTTCGGCCCACCTCAGCCATGGAAAATGCATCCTGTTTACATCGCCTCTCATTGTGCTGGGGGAACAATCAACAGAGTTGGAATTTCCTACCTGCCACCGGGCATGCTCGATTGTTAGAGGCTGTGGTTAGCTTTGTGGAGATAAATTGGACAGATCCAACGGGAAAACCCCTAAGGCCCTTTGTTTTTTGGCTTCTGAAAGGGTGGGAGGCCTTGGTTCCATGCAGGGTACAGAAATGAGAACGTATTAAGAATAACGTGTAGAGACTCTAGTAAGAAAGGTGATCGGGTTGCATAAGCACATCAGAGCCAGGCAGCACTCAGCGGGAGATCTCTGAGTAAACAAAAGTCTCTGGTATCAGACGGTGAGTCATTGTGCTCTGTACTGCTGCGGTAATGTAATCCCGCACAGCCTATGGCGGGACACAACCTCTGCTTTTAAAACAGCTCAGGGATTGAAGGGTAGTTTTCTTCCTTTTAAAATGCCATCAGAAACAACTCTTCCTCTCCCCCTCCCCTTTTCCTTCCTGAGAAGGGAAGTACTTGCGATGTGGTGGTGTTTTTTTTTTTTTTTCTTTCTTTCCTCTATCAGAAATGGCTAGATTAGAAGTATTCTGAAGGAGAAATCTATGTAAAGGTCCAGCCAGGAAACCTTAAGTGTGAAAAGAGAGGAAAAGGGCAGGAGCCTCTTTTGAGTGATTAGTTAAGAAGCATTTTCTTGACTCATGCAGTGCACCTAGTCACCAGGCCTTCCGTTGGTGATTGGACTGATTTGGTGATTGGACTGGTCTGCTCCGAATATGTCAGGTAGGACTGATTTTAGAAGTAGTCACCTAGGCTTCACAGGAATAACCATTCAGAGTGAAGGAGAAAATAAAGAGTTTTCCGGCTGCCCCTACCGGAAGAGAGCAGGTGTGATATGGTGGAAGAGGCCCTCCATGTGGGACCACAGAAAGCAGACTCAAATGGGGGGGGGGGGTTTGCAATTGACTGCCTGGCTACCTGTGGACCAAAACGGTTCACTGTACTAGCTCTCTATTTCTGAATCTGGAATCGGATTTAACTAGCTAATTCCCCAAATCTGTGATTCTGTGGTTTTTAGTCATATTGCTTTATAATATTATTTGAATGTCAGAATAATAAGATTATTGATAAGAATAAGAATAAGAATAAATAGATTACTAAGAAGTCATCTTGCTTTCCAGTTTGAGAGGCATATGTTATACATTAACCTAACAAACCAAGCAAAATTTAGATGCTCCATATATAATGTGTTATTTTACTATCTGACTTTATCACAAAAATGACAACTAAAATAAGCTTAGGGAGGATACCAAACTCTATTGTTTTAAGGGTTTTCCATGAGTAATCTGAAACCGAAGGCTGGGAGTGTACTTCAGGCACCAGCTGGGAACACCTGCATTCATCCTGTCATTTGGTTTTCAAAGCCTTAATATTGAAGGTTGTGAGTATATAGCTCTGCAACAGTATGTGAGGGCAAGGTCTGGTGTTGCTAGTTAATAAGCATGTAGTTACTAAGCACCTCCTATGTCCTAGGCATTCTGCTAAGTGCAGGGGATACAAAGAAAGGCAAAACAAATAAAAAAAAAAACAAAAAATCCAGCCCCTGCCTTCAAAGAGCATATATTTTAATGGGGGAGACATGTAAATGTGTGTGTGTTTGTGTATGGAAAGGTAGGAAAGAGCCAGGTAATAAAGAGCCTTAATTGCTAGTTTGTTTTTGTGAGGCAGTTGGGGTTAAGTGACTTGCCCAAGGTCACACAGCTAGCATGGGCCAAGTGTTTGGTCTGAGGTCGGATTTGAACTCAGATCCTCCTGACTTCAGGGCTAGTGCTCTATCCACTGCGCCACCTAGCTGCCCCCCCAAACAGAGTTTTTATATTTGATACTAACTAGAGGTAATAGGGCAGCTAGGTAGCACATTGGATAGAGTGTCAGGCTGGAGTCAGGAAGACTCATCTTCCTGAGTTCAAATCTGGCCCCAGACACTTACTGGCTGTGTAAACCTGGGCAAGTCACTTAACCATGTTTACCTCAGTTTCTTCATCTGTAAAATGAGCTGGAGAAGTAAATGGCAAACCACTCTAGTATCTTTGCCAAGAAAATACCAAAATGGGGCCATGAAGAATCAGACATGACTGAAACAACTCAATAACAACAAGGACAACACTAGAAGTAATAGGGGACCACTGGAGTTTATTGAGCAGGGGGTGGCATGGTCAGACCTATGTTCTGGAAGAATCACTTTGGCAAATTAGTGGAAGCCTAATGGTGATTAGGCCTTGAAGTGTCTTTTGAATTTGTCCTTTTACTTATCATTGCCCACTCATGTTTTTTATTGCTTATCATGTATCTGGACACTGTCTCAGCCTGCAGTGCCCTGACAATCTAAAGAAAAGACCCACTGGGTCCATTCTCTCCTTTGGTTCCAGCCTATCTTTTTAGCCTTATTTATACCACTCCCCTTTCTATGTTCCAATCAAAATGATTTTATTGTTTCCCGGACTCATCCTATGTCTTTGGTCTCCATATTTGCACATAGCCTTTTCTCATTGCTTGGAATGTAGTCCCCTCCACAATTCTATCTGTTGAAGTCTTTCTCTTCCTTCAAGATTCAGCTCAGATGTCATCTAAGCCTTCCATGAAGCCTCTCACCCTGACTTGGCCCAGTTGAAAATGATTGATTCTTCTTCAAATTGTCTTAGACCACTTTGTATTTCTCCATAGGCCTTATTGTATTTGATTCTGGATCTTATTATGTACATGTAGTATTCATTCTATTAGATTATAAACTCCCTAAGGGCAAGATTTTTCATCTCTGTGTTGCTAGCACCCAGCCAGCTTGTGTGTATGTGTGTGTGTGTGTGTGTGTGTGTGTGTGTGTGTGTGAGAGAGAGAGAGAGAGAGAGAGAGAAAGAGAGAGAGAAGAGAGAGATGAGAGAGAGAAAGAAAAAGAAAAAGGGAAGAGGAGAGAGAGAGCAAGCAGGAGAAGGATAATAGAGAGTTGAGTTGTAACTAGAGGAGTAGTCCTTAGAGAGTGAGGCAGAAAAAGACCCAGACATAGAAACGACCCCAGACACACCTAGGAGGAAATGCTTGGTTCAGTCATTTTTCAGTCATGTCTAACTCTTTGTGACTCCATTTGGAGTTTTCTTGGAGTTTTTCTTGGTTTGCCATTTCCTTCTCAGCTCATTTTACAGATGAGGAAACTGAGGCAAACAGGGTTAAGTGACTTGCCCAGAGTCACACAACTAGTGTCTGAGGTCAAATCTGAACTCAGGAAGATAGTCTTCCAGATACCAGTCCTCTATCCACTATCTATCCCAGCCTAACTGGGAGAAGATGTAAAGGGAGTCAAAGACACAGAGACACCAGGCTGTACTCAAAACAAGAAAAGAGACCTGTGCATTCATATGGCTTCTCTTTGGAACCACATGTAACTAGAGGCCAGCAATAGATGAAAATGTATAAGGAGAGACAACCTTAACAATAGAGAGAGGAAAGGGATGGGGAGAGAAGGAGATGAAGACAGGAGAGGAGAGATGGAGATGCTCAACCTCATATAGACCTGAGAATAAGCCCAGAGGTCATACTATCTGCATAACCCCAAAGGGATGGATATAACAGAGGAATATTTGTAGTCAGTCAAGTCAACTAGCTTTTATTAAGCAACTGCCATGTAGAGGCATGGTATCCCTTCCAAAATGGAAGGGATACAAAGAAAGGCATAAACCAAAACTAAATACCAAAAACAAAAAACCCAATCCCTTTTTTAAAGGAGTCCACAGTCAGGGGCAGCTAGATGGCACAGTGGATAGAGCACCGACCCTGGATTCAGGAGAACCTGAGTTCAAATCTGGGCCTCTGACATATAACACTTACTAGCTGTGTGACCCTGGGGAAGTCACTTAACCCCATCGCTTGGACCAAAAAAAACCAAAAAAAAAACATAAAAAAAAGGAGTCCACAGTCTAAAGACAACATGCAAATGACTTTGTGTAAACAAGATTAACCAAAATCTGATCATTCACTGGTACTGTAAGTCATTAGTACTGTAATTGGTTCAGAAGAAAGGTGAGACTCACAAAGGACAGCTGAAAGCAGAGACCAGCTTTGGGCGGAAAGACGCATGGAGAGATGTCTTCAGCTGGGTGGAGACTTCCAGTGTGAAGGCTGTGATTTCCACAGGCATTGATTTATGTACTTGGTGGCCTTCAGGGTTACTGTCGAGTTTCCTCTTTTCTTTCTGATTTTGCTTGTTAAAATAAACTTTGACTGATACATTGTGACCAGCATGCTTGTAGACTTGGTAACAATTTTTCAAGGCTTTCCAGAAGAGATTTTCTTAGGATTTGATCCAGGAAGCAGAAAATCCCCCAGAGGTGATCTAGAAACTGAAATATATGTGTGTATGAACTATATCTATATCTATATCTTGATATCTATATAAAATGTGTGTATGTATAAGAGTATGTATGTGTGGGTATATATATGTATGCACACATAATACTTTAGAGATCTACATGGCATCGTAGATAGAGAGCTTGGCTTGGAGTAATAAAGACGCGTGTTTAAATCCTGCCTTTAACATATACTACTTGTGTAGCCAAGAGTAGTCACCTAACTATTCCATATCCCTAGGGCGAATCTATCAAACTATACGTTACAGACAAGTTGTTGATCTACATTGCTGGATAGAGTTTCTCCCCTGCACGATTCTTACACACAGTGCTGTATGTGAGCTTTGATAGCTCCAAGCTGCACTTAGGTTCTTGGGATACCCTGTATAGGACTTTAAAGCCTGCAAAGCACTTTACATACGTCATCTCATTTGGGTCTCACAGTAAGTCTATGAGGTAGGTACTGTATGTATTGTTATCCCCATTTTACAGATGTGAAAACTGCCTCAGAGAGATTAAATGACTTGCCCATTGTCTGATGTTTGTCCTTGGTTTGGATGATGACCAGTGACATCAGGAGGGTGATGTCTTGATTTGTGAGTCAATTGGGTTTCAGTGAGACAGAGTCCCACAGAGTTGTCAGCCTCACTCTCTCTTCCAGAGTCCTTGAAGTCCAGCGGCAAGACAAAAGTCAGGATGACTGGCCATGGCCCTGGATGTTGTGGATGACCTCGGCGTCTTCCATGTCTGACCAAGCCTCCTTCATAGCCACTGGAACGAGTTCTTCTCATCCACCCACTCCCACTAGGGAAATCTTCACACGCTTGGGGTTGACATCTTTCTAACTCCCCAACAGGTTTGAAGCCTGTTGATTACCCCCAATCTGGTTTAGTTCACCTGCTGAGTTTGACCGGGGTGTGGCTGCTGTACATGCTACAGCTTCTTGGAGCCATAGATGAGAGTTGGGTGAAGGTGGACACCACAGGTGGATGAGGAGCTTGGTATACTAGATGTGCTAAGTCTTCCCTGAACACCCTGTAAGTATCAGAGATGAGATTTGAACTTGGGCCTTATGGCTCCATCTATCATTTCTACCTCTATGTCACACTGCTCTCTCATGAATGTATGTATGTATGGGTGGATGGATGGATGGATGCTTGCATATATACATGTGTATATATGCACACATACATACTCATAAATACCACATGCATATTGGTGGAGAAAGGTCACTGGATTTTTAGTTCTAGTAAGAAAGACAACAGTATTTACTTAGTACTATCATTGGTGTAGCAGTGCATGTGTGTTATGTGTGTTAAATACTGATATATTGCCTTATAATTTTCAAATTATTTGGTTTGAAAATATCAGTCAAGCATATGTGTTTTAACCCCCCCTCCCAAAATGACTGGTTAGTAAAGATATGCAAATACCATTAAGGGTTAAATTAGGTAGGATTTTATAAAATTTTTCAGATGATACTCCTGACCTCTCTTTTTCCTGATACGTGGCCTCTGCAGAGATACCAGAATACTTTGGAACAGAGAGTATTCAGCGTGGTCACCAAAGGAATGTTTCAGAAAATAGCCCACAACTGGCCACAATGCACTAGAGGCAGGCTTTATTATAAAGGGAAAAAAAAGAAAAATCTACAACTTTCTGGGACACTCCCCAGCTCCTGCTTCTCAAAGGTCACACAGTTTCCCAATTTAAGTCTCTGGGAGTAACAAGCACCCAGTGAAAGAAAAATTCAGCACTGTTCTTATTTGGTACAAGTCAGTCAGAAACAAATTTCTTGAGACTCGGTCTGCTTTTCTAAAGTCTCTCTAACACGTTATTTTCTATTGACAATTTATAGAGTCGAGAGAGACATGATTTTACGGAAAGATTAAACAGGGGAGCTAAAGTTTTGGCTAGAGTTGTATTTTTTTTTTTAAATAACCTAGACAGAACAAAAGTAACAACTTGGACACACCGGGAGAATTATTTTCCTAAACCTATTCAATGAGGTCAAGGGTAGAGAAAGAAGTACTGGTTTTAATTGGATTATTCAAAGGGGCTCTGGCCTTGGTCTGATAACTACTCCAAGTCTGTTATCAGGGAGATCAGAGTTCTTTCCTGTACTTTGACTTAGTTTCCTTTTAGAAATGGTTGAGACCTTTGTTACAAAAAGATTCCAGACTAGGGACACTGTTATGATATTAAATCTTAATATTTTATAACACAAAAAGAAGCTTTAAGCTATATGCTTCCACACACTTTAATACCTACAGTCTCTGGTTCTAGCTGAAGGCTTCTCACCTGATTATTGCTGTGCACACCAGATTTCCTAGCCCAGGTTGGAAACAGAGTAGGCCAAAGTTCCTATGCCAATAAGCAGTGGGACTGGCCTGTGAGTGGCCACCACACTTCCAGTGTGGGTGAGAGAGGAAGATCCAGTCTCCAAAAAAAAAAAAACCCAAAAAAACCAAAACACAAAAATGGAACCTGAGAAACTTGAGTTTCCTCATCTGTAAAATGAAGTAGTTAAACAAAATGATTTCTAAGGTCCCTTCTGACTCTCATCATCTATGAATTTATGAATCTGTGAAGATGGACATTGAAAGGAGATAGCTGGGTCTGGGTCCCATTCCAGAATGACTTTACCCCTAGTGAACTAATGGACAAATCATAACATATAGGTAACTACAGACTTGTCCATTCTATTTAGGGACCCTCCTAAGTAAAGTGGTTGTCTGTTGTGAATTTTGAGGGTAATCTGCTATCAGATTGAATTATTCTGATTTTTGAAAGTTCGAGGAAAAAACTATCTAGCAGTTTTATTTTCTCTCCAACCAAGGTTGGAGAGAAAGAAAGAAGTTGCAGAGACACCAAAAGACACTTCAGATGGCATGTAGATTGGCTGAGAGGAAGACTGGAAATGTAGACTTGTCCTATGAATTTGCTTGAGTGGGCCCAAATGTGTGAATCAGAAAATTTCTTTTGTCATATTCCTATGCTGAGGAAGCCATCAGGTAATAAGGAAACAGGCCCTCCAAGTGGAAAAAGAATATGGCCAACCTTAGGCCAACTTATAGCTAGATAAGTTGATCAAGGAAATTAGATGTCATGTGTTCTGCAACTAATGAGATTTGTAAGAACCACTAATTATTTATCCTGATGGATTATTCCTGATTTTTATTTACTTTTTCCCTTATAAATAAATCCTAGAAACATACTCTTATGGGCTAGAGTATATAGGGACAGAAGGGAAAGAGGGAATTAGAAATTGGCTCCACTATAGTGGTAGGTTACTAATGGCAGAACTAAAACAAAAATAGCTATTATATAACTTATCAATAAGAAGAAGTTGACATATATGATAAAATAACAGGCAAGTCAGTCAGAACCCCTTTGGCTGGAAACTGAAGGGACAGTGTAACTTGGTGTAGCAGATGTCTGATCTCAGAGCTAAATAGACTCAGGGTATCAGAAGATCCAGGAATTTTGTTGCTTAGAGATCAATGAAAAATTAGAAAAGAATGAAAGATAAGGGGCAGCTCGGTGGCACAGTGGATAGAGCACCAGCCCTGGAGTCAGGAGGACCTGAGTTCAAATCTGGCCTCAGACTAGACACTTGACACTTACTGGCTGTGTGACCCTGGGCAAGTCACTTAACCCCAATTGCCTAAAATTAAAAAACAAAAACAAAAACAAGAATGAAAGGTAAAAGCTCTGGGGCCTAAGGAACCCCAAACTGATTCCAAGGGAAGGAACTAAGGTCCAGACGAAGTGCAAGACTAGGTATGAGTCCTTTATGCTTGCATCACATGCATGATGGTTCCCTGAATGGAGGGTATTGGCCAAAGTTAGGAAACATGGAATGTGATGTTATCATACTCACATCTGCTCAATTCTTTTGCGGTTAATTTTGTTGCATCAATTATCCCTTTGCATCCTTAGTCCTTTCCCTCCATTGGGCTCCTTGCTTTTTGCCTATAAATACGGTCATCTCCCCTATGCTAACATAAACTCTGTAAGCCCTACTATCACTCAAGCTATAATCTCTTCTTTCTTTTCCTAATGGCAAATGTTTATTAAAAGCTTACTGTGAAGTTCTTCTTCTGGGAGCCAAGATGGCGGAGTAAGAGGGAAGTCACTCTTACCCTCCTGTATTAACCTCTGAAAACCCTGAAAATATTGCCCAAGGCAAAACCCTGGAACAGCTGGACCAGAAGAAAGAAGGGGTTCAGTAGTCCTGTAACCCAGGTAGCTTGAGGGATTAATGGGAAAGGCCCCTCTTGCCCTGGGGGAAGGGAAGCAATTGATTACATTAATTGAAAAGTTTTTGCACAAACAAAGCCAATGCAACCAAGATTAGAAGGAAGGTAGAAAATTGGGAAAGAATTTTTATAACCAATCTCTCTGATAAGGGCCTCATTTCTAAAATATATAGAGAATTAAGTCAAATTTATAAGAATACAAGTCATTCCCCAATTGATAAATGGTCAAAAGATATGAACAGGCAGTTCTCAGATGAAGAAATTAAGGCCATCTATAGTCATATGAAAAAATGCTCTAAATTACTATTGATTAGAGAAATGCAGATCAAAACAACTCTGAGGTCCTATATCACACCTATCAGATTGGCCAACATGACAAAACAGGAAAATGATCGATGTTGGAGAAGATGTGGGAAAATTGGAACACTCATGCATTATTGGGGGAGTTGTGAAATGATCCAACCATTTTGGAGAGCAATTGGGAACTATGCCCAAAGGGCTATAAAAATGTGCATACCCTTTGACCCAGCAATAGCACTTCTAGGGCTATATCCCAGAGAGATCACACAAATGGGAAAAGGACCTATATGGACAAAAATATTTATAGCAGCTTCTTTTGTGGTGGCAAAGAATTGGAAATTGAGAGGATGCCCATCAATTGGGGAATGGCTGAACAAGCTGTGGTATATGAATGTAATGGAATACTATTGTGCTATAAGAAATGATGAACAGGATGACTTCAGAAAAACCTGGAAAGACTTGTATGGTCTGATGCTGAGTGAAATGAGCAGAACCAGGAGAACGGTATATACACAGTAACAGCCACATTGTGCGATGACTATTATTGATAGACTTAACCCTTCTCAGCAATACAAGGATCTAAGACATATCCAAAGGCCTCGTGATGGAAAATGCTATCCACATCCAAAGAAAGAACTATGGAGTTTGAATGCAGATCAAAGCATACTACTTGCTATTTTTTTTTCTTCTGTTGCGTTTTGTTTCGCTTTCTGGTTCCTCCTATTGGTTCTAATTCTTACCTACAACATCATTAATGTGAAAATATGTTTAATAGGAATATATATGTATAGCCAATATCAGATTGCATGCCATCTTAGGGAGGGAGGAGGAGAAATATTTAAAACTAAAAAGCTTATGGAAGTGATGGTTGATAATTCAAAATAAATTAATTAAAAATTAAAAAAAAAACTTACTGTATCCTGGGCAGTGAACATACAGGATAAAAAAAAAAAAAGATGAAGCACACCCTGCCCTCAAGGAGCTTACATTCTGTTGGAGGAAACAACATATACACATAGATGTAAATATAAAATATGTGCCATGGAAGTGCAAAGTAATGGGGAGAGGCACTAGCAATTGGGAAGATTAGGAAAGACCAACTCAAAATCTTGTGGAAGTGAATGTTGAAAACTAAAAATAAATTAATAAAAAAAAAAAAGATTAGGAAAGGCCTAGTGGAGGAAGTGATAATTGAGCTGAGCTTTGAAGGAAGCTGAGGCTTCTGGAAAGCAGAGGTGAGGAGACATTATTCTAGGCAAGGCCGGCAGCCTATGCATAGGCACTGAGGAGAGAAATGGAAAGTCCAGGCAATAGTAAGTAGAGCAGTATGGCTGGAAGTTTTGGCTTTAACTTTTGGAAAGAATAGCGTAGGCTCAGGGGTGAGGAACCTGCGGGCGTACATGACCTCAAGGCTGCAGGTTCCTCACCCTTGGAGGCCAAAGGATAAAAATAAACAGTTTTCAGAATAAGAAATACAAATGATCAACAATTACAACTATCAATAACTCTGGCTCTAAAGCACTGAAAATAATAGAAATGTGAGTTAAAATGATTCTGAAGTTTCCTATCTCCACCATTAAATTGGTCAAGATGACCAAAACAAAAAATCTGAACAGTTAATGTTGGAGGGGCTGTGGGAAGACAGGCGAAGGAACACACGATTGATGAAGCTGTGAATCGGTCCACCTGTTTTGGGGAAAAAAATGGAAATCATGTGATAAAGTTACTGCTAGGTATACAGCTCACTAAAACTAGCCAGATGGTTCAGTGGATAGAGCATTGGGCCTGGAGTGAGGAAGACCTGAGTTCCAATTTGACCTCAGACACTCACATGACCCTGGGCAAGTCATATGACCTCTATTTGCCTTAATCCACCGGAGAAGGAAATGGCAAACCACTCCAGTACCTTTGCCAAGAAAACCCCATATGGGATCAGGAAAAACTGGACATGACTCAATGACTGAACAGTAAATTAGCAACAAAATGAAAGGTCCTGCATATAGCAAAATATTCATGGCAGCACTCTTTCGTGGCAAAAATCCCCCCAAACTAAAAATACATTGACATTAACATTAAAAATAATGTGTATTCATTAAATTGAAGAATGGCTGAACAAATTATGTTTATAAATGTAATGAAATATTATTGTGCTATGAGAATTCCAGTTGAATGTAAGCTCCTTGAGGAATGTTTTCATTTTTGTCTTCTATTCCTAGCACCTAGAATAGGGTCTAGCACATGGTAGGTGCTTAATAAATCCTTATTGAATTGAACTCTTGTTGAACATAAGGAGTTCAGAAAAAAAACATGTGTCTTGGTGCATGATAGTTTGGATGGAGTCTACTTTGGAAAACAGACTGCATAGATAGAAAAAACACAAGATAAAACTGGAAAGTTAAGGTTTCAACAGATTGTTAAGGCTGTAACAGGCTGTGGAGGGAGAGTTTGAACTTCTCTTGATAAGCAATGGGACACCACTGAAGGTTTTTGAACAGAGTGATAATCTCCAGATTTGGGCATAAGGAAGATTATTCTGGAGTCATGTGAAACTTAGTTTGGAAGGGGTGTGTCCTAGTGGGAATAGGGAAGAAGAAAGTGATACAAGATATGCTTTGGAGGTGGAACTGTAAGCTCAGTTCTGAGCTTAATGTAACCAATTAGATATGAGAGATGAGGGAGAGGGAAGGGTCAAAAATAACCCCAAAGATTACTCCAGACGTGGGAGACTGGACAAAGGTGAAGTTACAAATACAAATCAAGAAGTGAGAATGAGGAATAAGTTTAAGCAGAAATAAACAAGGTTTTAGACTTACTGATTGTGAGGTCCTGATGGCACATCTAGGTGGATGTGTCCTGTAAGCATGCAAGGAACTATTAATGGGACATCTTCAGTGTCTTTTATCTGTGACCTTTTTTCTCCTTTCTATTCACACTGCCATACCCTAACTCCGACTCTCATCTCTCCTGTATTTGTCCATTGCAACAGCTTCCTAACCCTCCTTAATCTATTCCATTTTCTATTCATTCTGTTCACAAATACCAGATTCATTTTGCTGTCAGATTTTGTGCCTCTCCTGCTAAAATTTTAGCCTTCAGTGGTTCCCTACTGGCATCAGAACATAGTCCATTTAAGGTCCTTCATGATTCGGCTACTTACCTTATCTCCAACTATTTTCTTATGCATGACTTATTCTCCATTCAAAATGCATCTTGCTGTTGACCAAGGAACCTAGAACTTTTCATCTTTTCTTTTGCTCATTCTCTTTTCTCTGCTCTTAATATTCTCTTCACCCATATCCACCTATTAAGATCCTAACCATTCTCCAAGGCCTAACTTAAATGTAACAATTCCTTCTTTGATGATTCCCTGCCCCAAACTCCATGTTATATCTCCTCTGAATCCCTGCGGTGTATTATTGGCAGTTAAGACATTTTGCCTTGTATTACAGCTATTCATCTATTTGTCTTAGCTTCTCTATTAGAGTGCAAGCTTTCTGAGTCCAGAAACCATGAGATTTTTCTCATTTTTATGTCCTCTTAGACATTTAGACACAACACCTTGTGCAACCACTGTATATTTGTTCAATAAATAAATGAATCAATGCTGCTTACTACTTTGGGTGAGTCAGTTTCTCTGGGCCTCAATTTCCTCATCTATAAAGTGTGTGTGTGTGTGTGATATTTCAATAAAATGGTCTCCAAGCCCCTTTCTAGCTCTAGCCCCTTGCTAGCTCTAAATCCTGCAATCTTATGAAAGAAAAAAAAATAATTGAATGAATGAATGCATGAATGAGTAGCTAAGAATACAACAAAATAGGCCGAAGAATGTGGATGAATCACGCTGAATTTCTTCAATTCTTGCTGGGGTGGGGGAGGGTTGGTGGGAAGGAGGCAGGAAGATGATAGCGGGGATTAGGGCAGGGAATGTATATTCAACTGATGCTTTATGTTATTATTTGATTTTATTGTTGTTTTTTTTTTGGGAGTGGGGGAGTCTTGGGCTCGTTGAAATACACCTATGAGCGTAAAAGTTTAACCTAGTGTGTGAAAGGAACAGAGAATGTGGGAGTAAATGAAGAAAGTGTCCTTTACTTAGAGTGTGATGTGACATCTGCCTGAGACCTTTCTTTGGTTCAGTCACTGAGTCATAACTAACATTTTAGGGGGGACCTGAGGTGAGTTTCATAGAAAAGTCCCCTGGGAAAGCCTCACAAGATCCATCCTAAGCAAATAGCATGAAAATCACTTTCGGAACGAATGATTTAGACGTAAAGGGTGATATCATAAGTAAATTAGGGGAATGTAGAAAAATGTACGTGTCAGATTTACGAATAAGGGAAGAGTTTATGACAAACAAGAGGTAGAGGGAATTATAGGAAATAAAACAGATAGTTCTGATTACATGAAATTAAAAAGCTTTTGCACAAACAAAACTAGTATAGCCAAAATTAGAAGGAAAACAAGAAACTGAGAAAAAAAAATTTTGCAGCAAGTTTTCTGAAATATAGAGAGAACTGAGCCAAATTTATAAAAAAACAAGAGCTATTCCTCATTTGATAAATGGCTAAAAGATATGAACAGGCAGTTTTCAGAAGAAGAAATCAAAGCTATTAATAGTCACAGGAAAAATTGCTCTAAATTCACTGATTAGTGAAATGGAAATTAAAACAACTCTGAGATACTACCTAAAATCTATCATATTGGCTAATATGATAGAAAAAAAATTATAAATGCTGGAGGGGATGTGGAAAAATTGGAACACTGATTCATTGTTAGTGGAGTTGTGAATTGATCCAATCATTTTGGAGAACAATTTGGAACCATGCCCAAAAGGCTATAAAACTGTGCATACCCTTTCACCCAGCAATACCACTAATAGGTCTATATCCCAGAGAGATCAAAGAAAAGGAAAAACGACCTATTTGTACAAAAATATTTATAGCAGCTCTTTTTGTAGTGGCAAAGAATTGGAAATCGAGGGAATGTTCATCAATTTGGGAATGGCTAAATCATTGTTATATATGACTATGATAAAATACTATTGCAGGATGGTTTCAGAAAAACCTGGGAGGACTTATATGAACACATGCAAAGTGAATTGAGCAGAACTAGGAAAACATTGTACATAGTAACAGTAATAATACAAGGATGATCAACTGTGAAAGACTTAGCTACTCTGATCGAGAAAATGATCTGTGACCATTCCAAAGGACTCATGATAAAAAATGTTATCCATATTGAGAGAGAACTGATGAACTCTGAATGCATATTGAAATATACTTTTTTACTTTCTTTAGTTTTATTGTCTTATTTTGTTTCTGTTTTCTTTTGCAACGGGGATAATATGAAAATATGTTTGGCATGACCTCGCATGTGTAATTGAAATAAAATTGCTTGCTTTTTCAAGGAGGGGAGAGGGGCAGAAGGAAGGGACAGAATTTGGAATTCAAAGTTTTAAGAGATTATTGTCAAAAATTTTTATATGTAACTGGGAAATATTTAATAAAATAAATACAAATAATAGAAAAAAACACTTTCAAATCAACTTTTGGACCAATTCAGTAGTCGGTAAGTGGAAAGAGACAAAGAGGGCATGTCAAAACCCGCTCTTTGGTATGAGAGGAAAAGAGATCACTTGGGATGCTATAACCCAAGGGAAGAGGGTGGACCGTTTGGTAGATTTCTATTTTAACTAGTTATTCTTGGTAACTAGGTTTTAAGCTCAGTTGTTTCTATGCTGCTGGAGTGCAAATGCTGTCAGCAACCCAAGACAAATCCCACATCAGTCTGCCCTAGTTATGGTTCTGTTCAGCCAGTCCCAAGACGCTGGGGAGATACTACCACAGTTGAGGCCGGGAGAAGATAGCATTGATCACTGCCATAGATTAAAGTACAGCTTAGGGCCTGAGGATTTTCAGATGTGTCCGTGAATTTGCTGAGGCTTCATTTGGATGTGTTTGTTGGTATTTTTTTTAAGGTGCACAGTTTCAGGACTAGGCTGGGAACAAATGGCTCTGGAATGTCAAGGCAGAGCTCTGGCACAACTACAAACAGATTAGCTGCTTGTCTTGGCAGGGCGCCTTAAGGGAGGTGCCCAGCTAGCAGGACAAATGAATATGTGGATTGACCCTGACATTCCCAGGTTTCTGCTATGAGCAAGCTAGCTTCTCCTCCAACAGCCGATACCTTGGGCTTCACCATTCACACCGATGGCATCCGAGACACCCTGTGTTTGCATAGCTTTATCCAGTGGAGGCACAGACTTAATGACCCTGAAGATCTGCTCAGCCCTCAAGTGAATGTGAGTACTGGTCCTCCATTCCAACAGGATCTGCAAACTAGAAAGCTAGAGGTGGACAGTTTGAGTCCACAGCTAGGGAGAGAATATAAGGAAAGAAGGCTGTGAGTGCCCTCAGGAAAACAAATTAATCATAAATCCCATGACTTACATTTATAAATAGTTTTACAGTTTGTAAAGCAATCTCAAAACAGTCTTATGACCATTAGGTTTAGAGTAAAAGGACATGGGTTCAAATTCTGTCTCTATGGCTTATTCATTTTGTGACTATGAGGATCTCTCTTCTCCCCTTTGAGCCTCAGTATCCTTATTTGTCTATTAAAAGTGCAAAAACAGACTCAAAAGAGATAGAAGTCAATTTTTCCATAGTCGTCGTTGTTGTTGTTTGTCCTTTGTTCTCAAAGAGGACCATGACAATCAAGGAGGTGATGCCGTGACATGTAAGTGAATTGGATTTAAGTGAAGGTGGGGAAATGTCAGATCTGGGACTTGAATTCAGGTTTTCTGAGTTTTAGTTTAGGACTCTTTCTACTAGCAGCTGATATTCAAAAGTTCTTGGGCCAGGAGAGAGGTAAGGGAAAGAACTTTGGACCAGACATCAGAAGATCTGGCTTTAGACCCAGCTCTGATGTTAACTGTGTGATTTGGGGAAAGTCACTTCATCTCTCTGAGTTTCAGTTTTCTTAGCTGTAAAATGAAGATTTGAACTAGATAACCTCCAAGTTCTTTTATAGTTCTGACATTTTATGAGTCTATGCAGTTTTCATTGGCATGCAACTTCATTTCCTATTCCCTTCTACTAACCATAGAATAAGGATAACATCTAATGGAGAGAACAGCCTAGGGCTTGGGTATTTCTTACTTTTTCCTTTCCTTCATCACTAGGAGAGGAATAGAAGGAAAGATAATTTTGAAAGACTTAGAGGGCAACTGGGTGGTGCAGTGGATAGAGTGCCAAGATTGGAGTCAGGAGGACCTGAGTTCAAATTTGACCTCATACACTTACCGGCTATTTGATCCTGGGCAAATCACTTAGCCCTCGATTGCCTCTAAAGAAAGAAAGACAAACTTAGGAACTCACAATCTAAAGGGGGAGATAACATGCAAACAACTATGTACAAATAAGCTATATATAAGATAAATAGGAAATAATAAACAGAGAAAAAGCTCTAGAATTAAGAGAGATTTGGGAAAGGTTTCCTATAGAAGATGAGATTTAAACTGAGATTTGAAGGAAGTCAAGAAAAACAGGAGGCAGAGGTGAGGAAGCAGAGCATTGCAGGCCCGGGGTCAGCCGGTGAAAATGCCTGGAGTTGGAAGATGAAGTGTCTTTTGTGAAGAACAGCAAGACCAGTGTTCTGGATTCAGGAGTATGTGGTGTAAAGTGTAAGAATCCTGGAAAGGTAGGAATGGGGCTAGGTGGAATGGCTTCAAATGACAGAGGGTTTTGTATTTAATTTTGGAGGTGATAGGGAGTGACTGGAATTTCTTGAGTGTGTGTGTGTGTGTATGTGTGTGACAGGGTTGAACATGTGCTTTGGAAAAATTATTTCAGTGGCTCAGTGGAGGACGTAATGGATGTAGGAGAGACTTGTGACAGGCAGACCAAATAGCAATCCAGGTGTGAAGACAACGTACACTAGAGTGGTGGCTGTGTCAGAGAAGAAAAGGGGATGTATCCATGAGATTTTACAAAGGTGAAATTGACAGACCTTGACAACAGATTAGATATGGGGGTGAAGAGAGTTAGTAATGATGATATTCAGGTTATGAGCAGGGGTGACTGTTGTTATTTGTCCTTCATTCTGAAAGAGGACCAGGAAATCAGGAACATGATGTCATGGCCTGAAAGTGAATTGGATTTAAGTGAGGGAGGGCTATGCAAAGTCACCAGCCTCACTCTTTCCTCCAGAGCCATCTGGGTCCAGTGGCAAGATGTAGATTAGGACAACTGGAGATAGACTGCCCGGGTGACTAGGAAAGTGGTGTTGACTCAACAGTAATAGAAAAGTTTGGAAGGGGAGAGAGTTTGGGGAGGAAAGATAATGAGTTCAGCTTGGGACATGTTGAATTTAAGATTCTACAGGATATGGTTGAGTTTGAGATGTCTAATGGGCACATGGAGATGTGAGACTAGAGATCAGAAGAGAGGTTAGGGCTGGAGAAATAGATCTGAGAGTTATCAGGATAGAGCTGATAATGAATATATAGGATCTGATGGGATGAGAACAGGACAAAGCCCCTTGTGACACCCACAGTGAGTGTGACCCAGATGGATAAAGATCCTGCAAAGAAGACGGAGGAGTAGCAGTCAGACAGGCAGGAGAACAGTATCCTGAAAACCTAGAGAGAAAAGAGTATCAGGAAGAAGAGGGTGATCGATGGTGTCATAGGCTGCAGGATGACAATTGAGAAAAAGCCAGTGGATTTGACAATCAAGAGGTCACTGGGGATTTAGAAGAGAGTAGTCTTGGTGGAACGATGAGGTCAGGAGTCAGACTGCATAGAATTAAGAAGAAAGGAGAGGAAGTGGAGGTACCTATTATAGATGGCCTTCTCAAGGAATTTAACTATGAAAGGCAGGAGAAATTGTTATTGTTATTGTTGTTGTTGTTGTTATCTTTTAACTTACACTATAGTTTATACCTTTTAGGTCAAATAACTTGCAACAAAAGTTGAAGCTTGAAAGTTTGGCTGTTTAGAGATGACTCCTATGCAAAAATGTCTGGATAAAAATGACTATTTCCTTTTTTGGTAACAATAAAACAAATGAGCAATTTTGATGAAAACACATGTAATGGATGCATAACAATCTCTGGGAATTACTCCCTGTCTTTCACTCTTACTCACAGGTTGATTCCCTAGACTAGAGAATGACTTTAACCCTGAATTCTAGGGGTTATACTGTGTGGCTTTGTTCCTAACATTATAACTCCCTAGTCCCCACCAATTTGCTTTCCATGAATAAACAATTAGCTAATAGATCTAATTAGCTCTCAGTGAAGGTATTTACTCAAAGGGCATAACAGAAATATTCCTCCTTTTTCTCAACTGTCATCCTGCAGCCTATGACACCATCGATCACCCTCTTCTTCCTGATACTCTTTTCTCTCTAGGTTTTCAGGATACTGTTCTCCTGCCTGTCTGACTGCTACTCCTCCGTCTTCTATGCAGGATCTTCATCCATCTGGGTTACACTCACTGTGGGTGTCACAAGGGGCTTTGTCCTGTTCTCATCCCATCAGCTCCTATATATTCATTATCATCTCTATGCTGATAACTCTCAGATCTATTTCTCCAGCCCTAACCTGCGGGACATTATCCTACAAATATACACATTATCAATGGGAAGAATGTGGTAAAATTTTAAGCACAATGGTACTGGGATGTTCATGTGGGATACGTGTATGGCAGAGGCAATGGATAATGCTTGGCAAGGTCCTGGAAATTCTTTCTTTCTTCATAGAGTCTTAGCCCAACTCCCTTTGGGTGAAGTATCAGTGGTATTTGGGTTGCTCAGCTGGATTCCCAGGGAGTATACCCCTCTCCAAAGTCTGACTGTGTTCTCTACTACCAATGGTTGCTCTCCTTTAATCTATTTCCTCCTTCTGATGACTGTCTCTCTTCATCCTGTCTTCCTGCCGTGTATGTCTCCATTCTCCCATAGATACAGGGTCTCTTATTTGTCCAGGAGCCTCCCATTAAAGTTATTCAGATAATATTTGGGGGAGTGGCAGAAATTTCCTCCTCTTCCCCATACAGAAGTATCCCTCACAATATTTTCCTACGAGGGAGTTGTTAATTCATTTGCTAGCCAATAGAATCATTCCCTTAACTCAATCAAAAAGGACTTTACAGCTCATAAAGGAATCACTCAGGTCACAAACGTGGTTTAATACAGTAAAATTTCAACTTGTGTGATCATATTTTACCCTACATCAACTGAGTTGGGGAGCAGAGATATTGTTTACACATGTACATATATATATAAGCATGTATATGTGCATATATATGTAAACATAATTTTGGTTTAGTTTACATTGAGTGTAGAAAATTCCAGCTCCAAGGAGAATTTTAGAGAAAAACTATCAGTAAAAGAAAGCAAAGATTAAAATCAAGCTGGTTTTTCAAACTGGAACATGATTTTATCCCATTCAGCTCTTCAGTCAGCAGCAGTTGAACAATGCTTTGTTCTGTTCATTGAGCACTGAGTGTGGGATGGTGTAGTATAAAGGGGAGAGGAGAGATGGAGGGTTGGGAAGGAAAGAGGAAGATAAACTTATTGAGAAGGGCTACTTTTTCATCAAAGCCTGGAATAACAGAGAAGAAAATATAGGAGCTCTTGTGAATGATCTCCATAGTTCCACTCAAGTATGAGGCAAGGTTCCCTGCTAAGAGGGGTGGTGATAGTGGTGGTACGAAAAGCTTGAGGAAAGAACAGAAGGTTCAGAACATCCATTATGGGGAGTTCCATAGTCAGATGAGGAGAAATAAAAGGATTATTTGGCTGCAGTAAGAGCCCAATGAGATCTGGTAACACATCTTTTTTTTTTTTTTTTGGCAGGCCCACCCTGGTTCTGACCTTACCTTTCCAGGATTATTATGCCATGGCCCTCTTCCCATGCTCTTTGGTCCAGCCATACTGTCCTCCTTACTGTCCCTTGCATACCACATTCCATCTCCATCTCCATCCCTTTGCCCTGACTATCCCGCATGCTAGGAATGCACTCCTTTCTCAACTCTCTAAATTAGGATTTCTACTTCCCTTTCAAGCTTGGCTCAAATGCTACCTCTTACACCAGGCCTTTCCAGACACTCCCAGCTTCGAGTCCCTCATTTCCTTGTACTTATTTTATTTATTGTTGTTGTGTACACATTATTTTCTTCAATAGAATGCAAGTTTCTTGAGAGAAAGGATGGTTTCATTTCTGTCTGTGTCCCCAGTTATATTATTATAGGACCTGGTACATTTTAAGTGCTCAATAATGCTCATTGATTGATTAATTCTACTTCCACAACTTCTTTTCTATCAGTCCCCTTCTCTCAATTCTCATGGTTTCTATTCCAAGGCAGGGCTGCATTTCTTCTTGCCTAGAGTACCGCAATAGTCCCCTTTGGTCCACTTGCTTCTAATATCTTCCCTTCTTCATCCCATCATCCACATAGATGCCAAATATATTCCTAAAGAACAGATTTGACCATGTCAAACCCTCTCCCCCTCAAAAAAATCTTCAATCGGGGGCAGCTAGATGGCACAGTGGATAGAGCACTGGCCCTAGATTCAGGAGGACCTGAGTTCAAATCCGGCCTCAGACACGTAACACTTAATAGCTGTGTGACCCTGGGGAAGTCACTTAACCCCCATTGCTAGTCAAAAAAACAAACGAGCAAAAACAAAAAATCTTCAATCTCTCCCTTACGGACTCTGAGAGAAAATACGAAAGACACCAATTAACATTTGAAACTTCGCACTTTGGCTCCCCTTATTTTTCCAATCTTATTTCATGCTACTCTCCTATAAACATTGTCTGCAACAGTCCAATTGGCCTGCTCACTATTCCCTAGATGCATTTCATCTTCTCCTTTTCTGGCTTTCATTGTGAGAGGGCTTTAAATACCCAGCCTAGTGTTGCCCCATTTCTGGAATTCATTCTCTCTTTGCCTTTGCCTCATACAACCTCTAGCTTCCTTCAAAGCATAACATGGCTGTCACAAAGGTTTCCTGATCCAATTATTTATGCTCTCCCCCTTTTGAATAATTTTATATTACTTTGTATTTTTCTACTTAGCCAGAGCCATGATAAAGGGCCATACTTGGAGTCAACATGTCCTGGGTTCAAGTCCTGCCTCAGACACTTGGGCAGTTCAAATCTCAGAGAACCTTAGTTTCTTCACCTATAAAATGGAAACAGTCATAGGATGTAAAATTAAAGTCTATTGTAAGGATTGATTGAAATGAAATATCTAAGTGCTTTGCCATACTGGAAGTGCTATATAAACGTTAGCTACTGCTGTTACTTATGTGCATAATATTATGTCCTCTAAATGTAAGATACTGCTTTGTTTTATTTTTGTATCCGCAGCACCTAGCACATTGACTTTCACTTAGTAATTGCTGAATAAATATTTGTTGAACGTTGAATGAATGAATGACTGGATTGAATGATGCTGAGTTTCAAATAGTGGTGGGAGAAGGCAGGGCTACAATATAGTGTGAATGGAACCACTATATTGGGGAAAACAGTGCCCAGAAGGGGCATCCATAAAATTTGGAGGAATGTGGCAAAGGCCACATTCTTCCTGATCCTGTACCCAGGATTGGACTGCCTGATGGGGCAAATAGAAATTGGTCCACAGACCTTGCGCAGGAAGCAAGACATAGTAGAATAAACATGGAATTCTAGAGTCAGAAGACCTGGGTTTGAATCTTAACTCTGTCACTTAGAGCTGTGTGACCTTGAGAAAGTCATTTAACCTCCCTCAGACTCAATTTACTCATCTGTAAGAAAGGCACAAATGATAGTTAATTCATAAACCTTAAATGTAAACATGAGTTTATTATTTCCACTGGTGAGAGACGATTTGCTTTACCCTCAAGTCTTTGTCTAGTAGAATTACATTGAGACAGTTTACTCAGCCTGAGTTTTCGAGGTCAATCTACCTTTTCTTTATTCCACCCTCATCCTATCAGGGCTAATATGTTTCTGGGCAGCTGCATTGGGATATGACTGGGTCCCTGATGAAGTCTGTCTCTGGTAGTACCAGGTGGAGGAATTAACAGCTGAGTGGTTAAAGCATACCTTTGTTCTATAAGAGCTCAATTTTAAGATCTATAAAACATGCAGGATGCACAGATGTGCAGTGAAAAACTAAAAGTCAAAATGCACATTGGTTTATTAGACATCTGCAAACACAATATTAATAACACCTGTAGCTACCAGTGTCATTGCCTGCAGCCAACAGCAAATTTGTGTTTCTTACTTTTCTATCAACAATCTGGTCATTCTTTAAAAAAACAAAACAAAACAAATAAAAAAAACTACTTCCTGCTTTTGGTATTCTGATTTTGTCAATAATTTAAGCAATCCAAATAAAAAAAAAAATTAGGAGTCAATGGGGTTAAGTGACTTGCCTAGGGTCACATAGCTAATAAATGTCTGAGGCCAGATTTGAACTCTGGTCCTCCTGACTCCAGGGCCAGTGCTCTATCCCTTGAGCATCCAAATTTGACAGCTTGTTTCTGACATTTGTCCACCTTGATTAGAAGACAGCAGAAAGGGCAGCAGTGTTATGGGAAAATAACTGTTAGATTGGCTCCCACCATTATAATATCACAGAATCATAGTGTCATAGATTTAGGTTTGGGAGAAAGATAAGAGATTATCTAGTCCAATGCCCTGATTTACATATAAAGAAAATGAAGCTCAAGGACTAAAGTGATGTACTCATGGTCACACAGGTTCTAAGTGGTGGTGGTTTCATTGATATTTCTCTGTCCCATCTTCCTTCTTTCCAAATGTCATTGAGATCAACCATGATGCCAAAGGATTGATGATGAAGCATGTTACCCACTTCCTCACAAAGAAGTGATGGACTTAAGATGCAAAACAAGACACATTTTTGGACATGGCTAATATGGAAATTTGTTTTGCTTGATTATGCCTACCTGTTCCAAGAGTTTTGTTTCTTTTCTTTTTCTTATGTTGTAAAGGAACAAATAAGATGAAGAGAAAAATAAATGCTTGTTAATTTTTAAAAAATTAGTTAAAAAGAAAAATAACATAAAATACAATGCCACTCAGGTCAACCATGATTACTGGGGAAAGGGAAAGAGGGTACAGAAAAAGCATTTATTAAATGTCTTTCTATATTTTATTTCATTTAATATAATGTTTTTGGACATTGACAATTTGGGAATTTGTTTTGCTTGACCATCCATACTTGTTGGAAATTTTCTTTTTCATGGGGGGAGGGGCAGAAGTGGGGTGGAAAGAAAATAAATGCTTATTTATTTAAAATAAAATAAAATCTAATTTTTAAAAAAATGCCATTGAAAAGCATGATATCTGGCTGCACACTCTGTTAATCTTCTTAACACCCACCCGTCCATTATATTTTCCATACTGGACCACCAAACTTCCAGAGACCATGGCTGGGGGGGGTGGGGGGAGAGGTGGTGGCTCAGTATAAGCCACTCAATTTTGAAATTCCCGCCCTGGGGCCTAGCTATCTAGAATTTTTGTACCAGACTATCAGGCCATGCTTCTGTCAGTGTACCCAGTCATCTTCTTGGCATCTACTTGGCCTCTACAAGCTACCCACACAAACCCCTCCATCTCTTGATATTGAGTACTAATTACTAGAACTGTTATCATGTCAATCCTACTATTGTTTCAGGAAAGAGTATATCAATTGACTCCACTATGGCTATAGGCACCCATCCTTGTGACTTCCCAGACAAAAACACCATTCTCTGATTACTACTCCCCTGCATGTATTTTCTCCCTTTAATAGAGCATAAGCTCTTCTGCTCCAAAGCACTAATGATTTGCAGAAATGCAAATCAAAACAACCCAGAGGTTTCACCTCACAAACTGCAAATTGGCAAGGATGACCAAAAATGGCTAGGAAATGGTACAACCATTTTGAAAAGCAATCTGGAATTATGCAAATAAAGGGAATGAGATGTCACTAAATCTTTTGATTTAGAGTATTTTTTTATATGGCTATAGATAGTTTTGAGTTTTCATCTGAAAACTGCCTGTTCATGTCCTCTGACCATTTATCATTCGGGAAACGTCTTATATTCTTATAAATTTGACTCAGTTCTCTATATAGTTGAGAAATGAGATCTTTATCAGAGACACTTGCTGTAAAAATTGTTTCCCAGCTTTCTACTTTCCTTCTAATCTTCATTATATTGATTTTGTTTGTGCAAAAACCTTCTTAATTTGATATAATAAAAATTATCCATTTTATATGTCATAATACTCTCTGTCCCTTGTTCAGTCATAAATTCTTTCCTTCTTCATAGATCCGACAGGTAAACTACTCCTCATTCTCCTAATTTGCTTATGGTATCACTCTTTATGTCTAAGTCATGTACCCATTTTGACCTTATCTTGGTATATGGTATAAGATGTTGGTCTATACCTAGTTTCTGCCATACCGTCTTCCAATTTTCCCAGCAGTTTTGTCGAATAGTGAGTTCTTATCCCAGAAGCTGGAGTCTTTGGGTTTATCAAAGACTAGATTACTACAGTAATTTCTTACTGTGTCTTCTTTACCTAATCTATTCCACTGATCCACCACTCTGTTTCTTAGCCAGTACCAGATAGTTTTGACAATCACTGCTTTATGATATAGTTTGAGATTTGTTACAGCTAGGTCACTTTTCTCATCCAAATCTTTTGAACCAGAGACTCCATTACTAGGCTTATATGCCAAGAAAGCCCTTGATAAGAAGAAAGTCCTTATATGCACCAAAATATTTATAGTACCACTTTTTTTGTGATAGCAAAATAGATGCTCATTGATTAGGAGAATGGTTAAGCAAATTGTGGTACACAACTAATGGAATATTACTGAGCAATAAGAAAGATATTTGTGATAAATAGGGAGAATCATGGAAAGACCTACATAAACTAATGAAGAGTGAAGTAAGCAGGGCCAAGAAAACAACATATACAATAACTAGAACAGTGGAAATGGAAAGAGCAACCGTATACCGAAAATCAAAAGTGAATCAAAACAAAGTTATAAAGATCAAGCATGACTTGAATGAAGATATACAAAAAAGACGCCACCAGCCTCCCCCTTTGTGAAGGTGGGAGGTCCACAGGTGTTATATAGTGCACATGATTTTTGGACTTTTTCAATGTGTCAATCAGTTGTGCTGACATTTCCCATTCCCCTCCTTTAAAAAAAAATTATTTTATAGGTTGGTTCTCCAGGATGGGAAGAAGGAAGGATATTGAGGATACCTATGATGAAGTAAGAAACAAAAAAGAAACCTCAATTAAACCTTATTTTTCAAAGAATTCAGCTCAGTTAGGGTAGGGAAGTCTCCCTTGGGGTTTGTATCTCCAGAGCTTAGCACATAGTAAGCTCTTGACAGTGCTATTCATTTCACTGATTTCTCTGCCTTTGCTTCCCATTCTTCATGTCTTTATCATGGAGGGCATGCAGCAAGGTACATTTGAACAAACATTAGCTAGAGAGCCATAAGATCCTAGTTCTACTCCCAAGTCTGCTACTAATTGTTATGTGAAGTGACCTTATAGGAGACTATGTTTTAGTTTCCCTTTAAAAAAAAAATTAGCATAATAATATACTCTACAACCTAGTTGTTCCACATTGTAGTGGATGGGCACCTGAATTCCAGGCCAGCCTATGACATATTGGCTGTGGGAGCCTGGGCAAGTCATTTAATTTCTCAGTGCCCTAGGCCACTCTCTAAAACCTCTGGTGACTTACCTTTTCTGTGCTCACATGGTTGAAGGTTAAGCTGATAATCTTTCACCCAAACCAGAAAAGATCGAAGGCAGAGACAAAGGATGGACACAGTGCCATATGTCAATCTGGGTGGGGAGAGACCTTGGGCCCTTGCCACCCAGAGACTTATAGTTTGTCTTCCTCATTCAGATCAACCAGGCAGGTTCTTAGTTAGAATGCTTAGAAGTAGACATACTTAGTTTTGGCTCAGTAGGCAAACAGAAGGTTCCTCTTTGTGGCAAGGAGATGGGAAACAATGCCTGGACTTGCTCCAAAGTCCATGTGGAGACGGTATCAGTCAGAGCACAGTGAACATGCTCATAAGGGCTAATTGTGTTCAATGCCTGGTTATGGACAGGGTTTGCAACCCTCTCTATGGGCTGCTGAATGTATTTGTGAGTTATAATGACCAAAACATTCATTACCCAATGGCCAACCTGGTGTTGAACTTCTCCAAATTTAACTAAGTAAATCTTCAGAGGAAAGACCTTTGATGCACTCAGATTTGAAACCTTTCTATCTTGTTGGGATCTGCCAGGGCTTACACATCATAGTCTTTGAGGACCTAAGGTCACTTCTGTACTTTGATTATACATTGGAGGGGGATTTAGTAGATGTGAGGATGTGATTATACAACAAATATGAAAGCACTTTGAAAAGTTTTATAGAGAAACACATGAATGTGAAGCATTCAAAATATTATTAATGATGTTTGACTATCACTAAGGCAGGAAACAATGGGAATTGTTTTGGTTCCTTGAATCAGACAGATTAACTGCATTTCCCTAATATATGGTGATGGAATATATGGAATTTTGATCTTATGAAGCTGATCAAGCAGGAAACAGTTTTTCTGCACCTGGAGAATTTTGCAGTTATGACAGTTGAATATTCCATTTCTTCTCCTTACATTTTGTGTCTACTTCTCTATGGATCAAGATCCCCCAAAGCCTTGTGGACTCACACAAATCAGGTTTGTTTCTGGGGGGCTAACCCAAAAGGGTCATATTGTCACTGACTTCATCTGGAGTTTATTCAAGAAGTCTCTAAATATAGCTTAGTTATAGCTGGTGTCTGAATTTTCTCAATCATGGGTAGAAAGGGTTCCCAGTTCCCATACAAGTATTCAAATTAATAAATGTGTAATGGGTAGAACATCAGAAGAAGACACAAAGGATTTTCAAGAGTCCATAAGCAGGTGAAGAAAACATTCAAAAGATTCACAGGAGCTCTTAAGCAGATATGAAGAATTGAAATCACCCATAAACTCTGCCCAAAAAAAATCACATTTTGGGGCTACCGAATGAGCAATACCCTTTTGCACAAGACCTCCATTGACTGAATTGTAATGGAAGGGGAAAATCACTCAGGCCGTGTGCCTTGATTCCCTAAGTTACAGGTCTCCTTAATTGTTTCTCCAATCACTGGATCCGGGCTCCTTTTCTTCAAAATGATTGGTGCTTGGGAAATCTTCCCTTTTGGGCTACAGGGTTAGAATTTGGGATGTCATGTATGCAGGTGACTGGGATTCAGGAACATTGTCAGAGCTCCTCTCCAGGCTGAGGAGACACACAAATATGTCTGCTTTAGCCATGTGCTTCCGCAGAAGATCTATCAGTGTCCTAGCTGCTGCTATCTCTTGGCTAGGAAAGTTCACTGTCAAGCATTCTTTTGTCAGGTTGCCTGTAAATATATGTTTACCTGTTCTACAAGTCACCATTAACTATTTCTGGAGGGGAAGAAAGAGAGCAACCTTCTCCTCTCTGTCTCCCAATCACCTGACAAAGATACAAATGAAGAAAAGGACATCAAAAAGAGAAACCTGCCATTTTAAATTCATCTGAGATTTCACTGATAAATCCCCTTATGTGTGCATACATTATTTACCCAAGAAGAGTGTGAGCTCCTTGATGGTAGAAACTGTTTTATTTGTGTATTTTTATCCCTGGCACCGAGTAAGTGCCAGCACATAGCAAGCATTTAATAAATACTCATTGCATTGAATAACCTGGCATTCCATGATTTATTGGTTCTATAAGAAATTCCATATGTTGCTTCAGTGGCTAGCCTGCAGGGACAAGGAAAATGGCACTGATCCAGTAAAGTTGGGAGGGTGAGGTTCGTGGGTATGCCAATGTCCTAATGAAATGAATCTCTTATTTAAAAATTGAAGTCCATGGGGAAATGGAGCTTGGTGTGGACTATTTGGCTTTATAGACTCATTGACTGAAATGGAGCTTTTCTGCAGAGGGAGGAATAGCTGGAGTCTACTTTCTGAACTGAGTTCAAAGGTGCCCAGAAAAGCCAGAACCACTTCATATTAACGCAAGTAAGAGATTGCTGTTTGCATCAATTATCCTCTGTTTGCTTTCTCTTTCTTACTTTGGTCGATGTTTTAAGTGGCTTGTTTATTTCCATTTAAATATGTCTTGTGTTAGAGTCTCAGCTGGGTAGCTATAAAGCCTACATGACATCTTTATTGCCTTGTAGTCTACACTGGGAAGCCTCAGTTGCTGAAATCCATGATAATTTTCTCTGGGACTCTGGGAGAAAGATTTCCTTGCAGGAGTCTGAGGTTTTCTGGCACAACAGCCCTTGAATTCTGGACAAGGTTCTGCCAAACGTATAGCTTCAGCTTTTTCTTCCTCTGCTTTTTGACTTTGAGTTAAATCCACTTAGTTTTCTGTTATTTCTTTGGGTCACTTCCTTGGTTGCATCTATGCAATATCATTCTGTTCATCTTTAATGACATTTCAGCTTCACATGGCTGGGCTGGTTGAGGAAGAAGGCTATCCAAGTTTCATAGAAAGCCTTCAACCCTTTAGAGGAGTGGAGAGAAAAAATTCCCTTTGAGATGGGGATTGATCCTTCTGTTCCCTAGAGCCAAGGTGGGGTTTTTTTCTCCCTTATTGTTTTTTGTTGATATGGGTGGTTCGTTTGGGTTTCTTTGTCCTTTTCACCACTATGGAGTCAGGGATGGAACACTGCAGTGGGGTTTCAAACCAAAGGGCTGGGTGCATCCAGTTTTATTCAGCATTAAAGACCAGGTTATTTCCTACCTTGAAGCTAACTTTATCATTAAGAAAACAGAAAACTACCAATTCATATTTCTAAGAACTCTGAGTGACCAGCCCTATCTTAGGTATGATAATTCAGTCTTAGGCAGAGGATTTATCTCAGACTGACTAAGGCAGCAAATCCAGATTAAAAACACTGCGCAATCAGCAGGTTCATATATCAGAAACTTAAGTAACCTAGCACATGCTGTAAGGTGGGGGTGGGGCAGTGCAACCTTGTATAGTTAAAAAAGTGTTGAACTTGTAGTCAGGAAGACCTTGGTTCAAATTTCACCTCAGACATATACTAATCATTTAACCTGGGAAAATCATTTAACTTGGCTAAGTCTCAGTTTCCTCATTTGTAAAATAAACATAACAATAGCACCTAAGATTAAATGGGATTACGTACACAAAATGCTTGGCAAATTGTAAAGCCCTCTAGACATGTTAAGTATCACTGTAGTCACAGAAATCCCTAACATGTAAACCTGTAGAAAAGAATAGTTTTTGAGTCCTACCAATTTTTTCTTCACGATGTATCTTAAATATGTCCCTTCCTTTCCATTCCTACTGCAACCATCTCACATTGGAACTATTGTAAGAGTTTCCTAATTGTTCCCCCAGCCTTCAAACTCTGTTGCCTTTAATCCATCTGGAGTACCACTGAAGTACCACCACTATCAGAGCCTGATGTGCTGGAAAGAACATGGAATTGGGAATCAATGGACTTGAATTCAAATCTTAACCTTGCTACTTGGTACTTGTATGACTTTGAGTCAGTCGTTTAACCTCTATGAGTCTCTGTTTCCTTTTGTGTAAAATCAGAGGTATTGAATTAGGTGATTTATAAGGTTTCTTCCAGCCCTACATCCTTACAATACAATAATTCAGATATAACTTCATCTTGTCACACTTTCCTGCTGAAAATCCTTTGGTTTTCCATTTCCTATGTATTATAGCACAAACTCCTTAGTTGCGAATCCAGGGAAGTCCACACTCTGTACATAACCAGTACAACCAGCCTTATGTCCCCACTACTCACTCAACTACGTGAAAGTGTCAAAGAGTGTGCTCGTTTGCCTGTTAAGCTCTTCATCGAATTTTCTCTCCTTTTCATTCTCAGGAATGGAGTTTGTTGCAGAAGCTACAATTATTCATAGTAATCTTTTTGCTGATGCTTATCATGAGCCTTGCAACTTTTGTATATTTGATGAACACATCTCACAGAATGTCAGAGTTGGAAAGACCTTGGAGACCATTTGGTCCAACTTGTAACTGATCAAGAATCTTTCACAACACATCTAACAAGCAATTATTCAGTCTTTCAACCAATCTATCAATTGATCTGCATTTATTGTTGTTGTTCAGTTGTGTCTGACTTCATGATTTCATTTGGGGTTTTCTTGGCAAAGATATTGGAGTATTTTGCTACTTCCTTCTCCAGCTCATTCAGGAAACTGAAGCAAACAGGGTTAAGTGACTTGCTCAGGGTCACATAACTAGTAAGTTTCTGAGGCCAGATTTGAACTCAGAAGATGAATGAGTCTTCCTGATTCCAGGCCCAGTGCTCTATCCACTGAGCCACCTAGCTGCATTTATTAAGCACTTACTATGTGCCAGGAACTGTGTGAGGCACTGGAGATCTAAATACAAAGAATGAAACTATTCCTACTTGCAAATACTTACTACTTACATTCTAGGGGCAGCTAGGGGGTACAGGGGATAGAATACCTGCCCTCGAGTCAGGAGGACCCGAGTTCAAATCCGGCCTCAGATACTTGATACTTATGAGCTGTGTGACCCTGGGCAAGTCACTTAACCCCATTGCCTTGCCAAAAAAAGAGAAAGAAACTTACATTCTAATAGGGAAGCAAATATGTAGAAGTGTATATAGAATAAATATAAAGTGAATAAATAAGAATAAATACAAGATAGTGAAATATACTTTGCTTGAAGACCTCTGACGAGAGTGAACTGGCTTGTTATTTCCCTCAGCATTGTAGACATTTCGTCTTCTGGCTTTATACTTTTGCACATGAGGTCCCCTGTTTGGAATTAGAGAATCCCCAGCTTCCTTTAAAATGCAGTACAGGTTCCAGCTCTTACATGAGACCTTTTGTCATCTCCCTAGCTTTTCATCTTTCAGTCCAGTAATATTTTATCTTATTTTGCATGATCTTTCCATTTACTTGCATTCTTGTTGTGTTCGCTGCCTCACCTCCCCCACTAGAGTATAAGCTCGTTGAGGCCAGGGACTTTTTCAATTTTGTCTTCCAGACTCTAATTCATAACCTTGTGCCTAATACATAGCAGGCACTTGATAAGAGGGGGTAATGATAGCACCTACGTCCCAGAGTTGTCGTGAGAATCAAATGAGATAATATTTGCATGGTGCTTTGCAAACCTTGAAGTTTGACAGAAATGCTGACTGGGGTTTTTTATTTTAATTTTAAATTTTTTTAAAAATTGAATTAAAATGAATTTAATTGAGCCTATGAGCACCCAAGGCAGCCCATTTGACTTTCCATTTTTGGATCGTTCAAAGAATTGGGGAATTTTCTCTTACATCAAGCCTAAATTTGCTACGTCCAGCTATTTCTACTAGTTTTACCTTCTGGGGCCAAGCAGAAGTCAATTCCTCTTCCACAGAATAGTCCTTCAAATGGTTGAAAACAGCCACCTTGTTTTCCTCCTAAATCTCTTCTTCAGGTTAAAATTCCTTCAAGACATCCTCTTATGGCATGATCTCAAGATACATTTGCATCCTGGTTACCCTCTCCTGGAAGCTGTCCAATGTAAACTTCTTAAAATGTAGTGGTTTCCCTCTCCAAGGAGAACCTGTGAATCAGCCTTCTATTTAACTGGCTGCAACTTCCTTTGGTTTTGCAGTTTCATTTATCACAAGAATAAAAAGTATTGATTTGATTCAGTTCTTCCAATAATATATCAATTTGTTTGTCTTTGGATGAAGAACTCACATTTAGAATGTGAACAATTAAGATCATATTTATGGGGAGTCTAAAAATTGTGATTCTTACCACCCTCTTTCTCCTTTTTCACCACCATTCTTTCATAGTCACACTGGGAGCAGACAAGGCTTGCACCGTACTGGGGAACATTCATTTTTTTTCTTTGTTTCATTGGTTGCTATAATCAAATAATTCTTCAAACTACTGTAATACAGCCTTCTGGATTATTCTTCCAACTTTACATGTGCAGGTTGGGACTCCAGAGACATGACTATTAACCTCAGAGGTCTAGGAAATAACTCTGAGGGGTTGTGCTTCTGGTACTATTGTCCACAAGCCCCCACTAGTGTGCTCCCCACTAACAATTAGCTAGCCAGTTTTAATTGCTTTTTTTTTTTAAATTTACTGAGAAGGTATGGAAAAAAGCATTTCTTATGAAACCTGTGGTGCACTGTCCCACAGATATACCCAGTATTCATAGGAAAAGTGGACTTAATTTTAAGAGTACAGTGGTAGTGAGACAAGCATAGAGAACATCTGTGCTTTCAAAGGGGTACCTCACAATTTCTGCCCTGGAAGTCTTTTTCTCCCTTTGCCCAGTTCGCATAGACTTTTTCTTAAATATAGCCAACTGTTGGGCTCTAAGGATTAGAGCTTTCATAGAATCCACAGATAGCATTTCTCTCCATCACAAGGGACCATGCTCCCTGAATCTACCTTTCCTTAGGTGACTTGTTACTCCATGTCTATTTCTCCCTAGTGTGTCTCTTATCCCCGGTGCAGGTGTGTCCGATGTTGTTGGGCACTACTGCTGTAATAGGCACTGCATTTACTGTCACCATTCGTCTCTGAATGGTAATAGGACCTCTGACAGGACTTCTGGGTTTTCTGAACTCACAAGTTTCCTTGATGTTGTTGTTTAGTCTATTAGTCTGTTAGACTCTTTGTGACCCCATTTGGAGTTTTCTTGGCAACTGGAGTGGTTTGCTGTGTCCTTCTCTGGCTCATTTTACCAATGAGGAAACTGAGGCAAACAGGGTTAAGTGATTTGCCCAGGGTCATACAACTATTATTTGAGGTTGGATTTGAACTCATATCTTCCTGACTCCAGGGCCAGAACTCTGTCCATTGCACCACCTACCTGCCCACATTTAACAATTCTCATTCACATAAGAGCAAGAAAGAACAAACACAGAGACAGAAGCATCCATGTGCTCACAGCCTTCATTGTCAAGCGAAAGACAGGAAAACTGTTTCCCCCACCTGGCTCTGGGGGAGGCAGCTCAAAGCAGCCCTTCTGCTTCAAAGCCAAGAGGCATAGAGACAGGTGGGTAGTTCCTTTTGTAAACTCACTGAGTTATTCAGCCACCCCCTGAGTGATCATTTCTTCTGGCTCTGCAGCCGGTAAAAGAACTCTTTGTCATCACCCCTTGCAACTGAGTCAACATGCCTGGAAGTAAGCTCAAGCCAAGCTCTCAAGTAGTCCTTTGCAATAGAAGTAGGTGGGGAACATCTGTGCATGCTTCAGGAACTGGTCCCCTTGGGCCAATCCGCCTCCATTATACTACTGATGATGAACCTTTCCATATTTATCTAGGTTGGTTCTCCAGAAGCAGACTTAGCTTGTTACCAAACCATTTCGTTCATGTCTGACTCTTCACCGCCCCATTTGGGGTTTTCTTGGCAGATACTATAATGGTTTGCCATTTCCTTCTCCTGCTCATTTTACAGATGAGGAAACTGAGGCAAACAGTGTTAAGTGACTTGCCCAGGATCACACAGCTTAGTAAGTGTCTGAGGCTGGATTTGAACTCAGGAAGTCTTCCTGACTTCAGGCAGGGCACTCTATTCACTGTGCCACCCAACTGCCCCACCAAACTATACCTGAAGCCTTTTGAGTTTGGCAGAACTTGTTAGGGCATATGCTTCATTGCCATAGATTTTGAAGACCCAGAGTTACCTCCATGCCATGGTGAGGCATCAGAATAGGACTTTGTGATGGGCAAATTTTAATGACAACAAAATGGAACTTTCCAAAAGTATATTGTAAAAAATAAGAGAATCAAAAAGAGAATAGGACCAGTATTTAGAGAGGGTGGGACAATGATAGATGACGGAGAGAGGGCAGATTTTTATTTTGCTTCTATTTTCTGTCAGGAAGAGTGAACTTTGGATTAGAAAGGTCAGAACAAAAATGGCTAAACGGGAGTGGGGACTCAAGATAAATAGAGAAATAAGAGCACCTAGCTAGTTTCAATGAGCTCAGGTCACCTGGCCAAGATAAGCGGGTCTGAAAGAAATGGTGAATATGATTGCTGACTCACCGTCAGTGATCTTTGAAAGACTGTGGTTCATGAGAGAGGTGATTCAGGACTGGAGAAAAGCAAATATACTGATCATCCAAAAAGAGGAATAGAATTTGAAAATAGTAGATTAGTGAGTTTGACTTTGATTTCTAGAAAAATTCTAGAATATCTTATTAAAGGTATTATTTGTAAACATCTGGGAAGGATAGAAGATCCTTGGTAGAAGATCATGAAGACCCAATGTGGCTTCATCAGTAATAGGTCATGTCCTAATGTGGAAATATATTTAATATGATTGCATATGTAGAACCCATATCAGATTGCATGCCACCTTGGGGAGGCAGGAGGGGGGGAAATTTAGAATTCAAAATCTTGTAAAAGTGAATATCGAAAACTAAAAATTAACATATTTTTTATAAAGTAAAAAAAAAAAAGAATAGGTCATGTCATAGTAATGTAACATGAATAACGTGGGGCTAATTCTCTCAGGGCCAGCTCTTTTCCATCTCCCTCTGGGCTTCTCAGATACTCAAAGGGGTTTGGGGAATCTCTTTTCTCTTCTACTGGTTCAAGCCCCAATTGGCTATATTTCTTCCATTTTCAAGGGGCCAGTAACTAGCACCCTAGATCTATTTAACCTTTTACAAAGGGATTTTTATCTACAGGTATGGAAAGAACAAACATTTCCTTAACTACCTCAAGGATATAACTTCCCCCACACCAACTTAGTCTGGGTGGGAGTAGGGGGTGGGGTAGGTGAAGAATAGGCTCACTGCTTAGATCAGTTCCTACATATCATTAGTTCCACCAAGTTATGTCCAAAGTTGGCATCGCTGCCTGATTCTTCTAGGCTAGAGCCCCTTGCTTCTCAGGGCGTGGTTACTGGGCTTTGGTTGCACTGTGTGACATCACTATCTCGCCCAGACAATGGTGCCCCAAAGCTATGGAGAGTCCTGGCTTAGGCTATTTTGAAGACACAGACAATTCCGGTTAAGCAGCCCTTAGGGGGAAAATGTTCCTTCCAGTCTACATAGAATGTCAGCGTGTGCTCCAGTGTTCCTGATTTTTTCTTCAAGTAGCTTCTTAACATCTTCCATGTAGAGGATACATCTCAGCAAATTGATGGAGTTTGTGCATGTGCCAGACCCTTATTATACTAATAACCTCCTTTTCTTTTTTAATAGGGTTATTAGCTTGGTAGATCAAGGTAATGTCATAGATGTAGTTTGCCTCAATTTCAACCAAGCATTTGATAAAGTCCTTTCTGGTATCCTTGTGGGTGAGATAATAGAACAGGCTACAAAATGACATCATTAGGTGAGTTTGGAACTGGCTGTATGAACCATCATGACGAATCCTTATGAATGGTTTCATATCAACTTGGAGAAATATCTATAGAGAAGTGCTCTGGGATCTGTCCTTGACCCCTGTGCTGTTTAACATTTTTACTGATGACTTACATGAGAGTATAATTGGCATACTTATCAGATTTGCAGATGTCACAAAATTGGGAGGGAATAGCTCACAGATTAGATGACAGAGTTAGGATCCAAAAAAGATCCAGTCAGCTTAGAACAATGGGACAAATTGAATAAGAGGAAATCTGATCTAGATAAATGTAAAATCCTAAGTAGAGTTAGAGCAATCAACTTTACAGGTTGTGGAGACCAATTAGACAACTGCTTCTGTTAAACAATATTTGGGTTTCAGTGTACTGATTGCTTGTCTGATTTTTTCTTCTTCCTTTTCTTTTCCTTTTGTCTTTAAAAAATGCTATTTGTTAGTATGAGATGGCTCTCTGGGAGTGGGAAGGGGAAAGACACTGGGGAAAAGTATTAGTATATAAAAAACAAAAGACATCAATAAAAACTTTTAAAATTGAGATTAAATTTTATTAAATATTGGGAAGTTTTATATAATGCAAACTGAGTAAATCAGAAATATGACTTGCAGCCAAGCAGACTAATGTGCTCATAGGGCCCATTAAGACAGCTACATTATCAAGAATCGGGGAGGGGATAGTCTAGTTGAACTCCACCTTACTCAGGTCACTTCTGGATTGTGTTCAGTTCTGGGAGCTATATTTCAGGAAGGACATTGATAAATGGGAGGGAATCTGGGGAGGATAGGATAGCAAGGGTACCAGAGTCCAAGCTATTTGAAGATCATTTGAAGGAGATGAGTATGTTTAGCTTGCAGGAAAGATTTAGAGTAGACATGATAGCTGGCTTCCTGTATTTGGAAAGCTGTTGTGAGTAAGAGGGTCAACACTTGTTCTCTCTAGTCCCAGAAGGCAGAACTGGGAACAGCAGCTAAATGTTATAAAGGGGCAGATTTTTGCTCAATGTAAGGAAAACCTTAAAAATTAAAGCTCTCTGAAAGTAGAGTTGGCCACCTTGGGAGCCAATGAGTTCCCTCCTCATTGGAGTCCTTCAAGCGAAGGCTGATTGACCACTTGTCTGGTGTGCTGTAGAGAAAATTCTTGGTCTGGTGGACTTTGGACTACATGACCTCTGAGGTCCCTTCTGATACTGAGATTTTCTAATATTTCCTTAATAAACCATTTATATTCCAATCTTTTCTTGGCTGAATTAAGGGAAGGATTTACTGACATCCAGATCAAGAGAATCAATGTAAATGGTCAGATTTTCTTGGCAGTCAGGCATAAACTAGAGGTGGGAGGGGGTGGATATAATGAGAATCTCTTTGTGAAGGAGTCTTGGTTGTTCAGTTGCTTTAGCTATTTTCATCTTGCTTAGGGGGAGTGAGGAATTACTTCATATACCTTTGAGGGGTACATTCTTTTCCACAGATCACCCATGCTCTTCTTATTTCCCTTCTTACTTCTCTGCTCAGAATTCAAATTAGAGTTTTCCTGGACTTGCAAAAGAATAGAGAAGGATCTTAAAAAAGAAAAGAAAAGAAAAGAAAAGAAGAGAAGCAGCAGTTTCCAGACTTCTGTCCAAAAATCAGTCAAGGGGACTAAAGAGGCTTTCTGGTTGCAGAGGGGTCAATTTAGGTGAGAGGTCATCTCCAGACAGTCTGTCCCCTAGTGGCTGAAATGATAGGGATGGTGGTGGGGCCTGTCTCCTATTAGCAATAGCAGTTGTTAGAAGATGCATCATCACCTCCATTTTTGCTTACTTCCTTGAACTAGGTTTAGGACTGTGTGGGGTGTATGTGCATGTCTCAGACTGCATCAAAATGGCATAAAGATTAAAGGACTATTTTAAAATTGTGATCATCATCATTATAGGTGTATTCATCACATTAAAAAATTATGATGTATTTTAATTCCCTCATAGTCCTCAGGGTTACAAAATCTCAGTGGGGTCTGATGAGGGCTGGATTGAGAAAAGGCTGGATCCTCTGCCCTAAGGAGACATTTTTCTAGTGTCTAGCTAATGTCTCCTTCCCTTATCAGCCCTTCAGCAGGGGGCCTCGGTTTATTAGGATGCCTTGTGCATTCTGACTCAGAGAGGAAGTTCCTCCTTCCTTCATAATTACATGTTTTTATGATTGGGGATCCTGCTTTCATTAGGCTGACTAAAGCTACAGCCTTAGCATCCATACTCACCTTTGCCCTGAGTGTCCTCTCATTTTTTTCTGGGTCTGATGCTTTGCTGACTGGCCTGCCAAAAAGATTTGTGAGCTACCTTGGAGAGGGCATGGGGCCCCACTGGTTTTTGTTTTTTCTTTCATGCTCTCTCTCCTGCTTATCGGTATTGCATAGTGGAAAGCATGCAAGTACATACCCTTTGAGCAGGTGATACCATTACTGGGCATGTACCCCAATGGAGGTCAAAGACAGAAAGAAAAGGTCTATGTGTACAAAAATATTTAGTGGAGCACTTTTTGGTTATAGAAAAGAACTGGAAACAAGAGGGTGCCCATCATTTGAGCAAATAGATGAGCAAACTGTGGTATATGAATGCAGTGGAATGTTATTACTCCCTAAGAAATGATGAGAGTATGAAGAAATCAGGGACACTTGAGAAGTCTTTTATGAGCTGATACAAAGTGAAGTGAGTAGAACCAAGAACACAATGACTACGATGATATAATGAAAAAAAAAAAACCAAAGCATTTTTAAGCTCTAATTGATGCAGTGACCAACTGTGACTTCAGAAGACTGACAGTGAAGCATGCCTCTTTCTTCTCTGCTGACAGGCAACAGACTGTAGGTGTGGAATCAATTAATCAACCAACAAACTTGTATTAGGCAAGCACTTGCTCGCTTATTATGGGCCAGGTGGCCTATTAGGTGCTAGGGATGCAAAAACAAAAATTGAATAGTTCTTGCCTTCAAGGAACTCACATTACATAGGAATAAGGCATAAATGGTCAGATGTAGATAAAGTATTGATTCATTCTGCTTAACTAACTGTACATTGTTAGAAGGGAGGTTTCATCGTGTGCTTCTCTGTGATGGTTGTAGCCATGGCAGGAAGTCATTGGTGGCAATATAAGAAAAAAGAACATATATACATATACATATGGATTTTTTTTTACTCTGAGTCCTTTGTGCTTTCCTTTAATATGTGTGTGTACATAATATAAAATTATTTTTATTAGTTCCACTTAGAACTTTATATTTATCTCTATCAGATTTCCTTTTGTCTAATCTATCCCATTGTTCTAAGTTTCCCAGATCATTATATACCTATATATGCACAAATGTGTGTATATGCATGTTTATCTGTGTGTGTATATATATATATGTGTGTATATACATTTATATACACACATTTAGAGAGAGAGAAGAGAGGACTAAAGTCAGAAAACCTAGATTCAAGTCTGGCTCATATACTTAATAGTCATTAATCTCTCGAAGCCTCAGTTTTCTCTTTGATAAAATGGGAATAATGGAATTTGTACCTCATAGAGCTAACTTGTGCAATAAAGTGTGAGCTATTATTACATATATGCAAAATGGTGACATACCCACTGAAAAAGAAATAACAAATCCACTACAATATATACTAATAAATATTCAGAATTTAACTGATGAGACTACTTCACACAGCAGCACAGAGACTCTTGATGAGAGATGGATTAAAAGTAGGAGATAGAAATAGAAAGAGACCAACCTAGGTTAGAAAGGTAGCTAAGGGGCAGCTAGGTGGCACAGTGGATAGAGCACTGGCCTTGAAGTCAGAAGGACCTGAGTTCAAATCTGGTCTCAGACCAAACACTTGACACTTACTAGATGTGTGACCCTGGGCAAGTCACTTAACCCCAATTGCCAAAAAAAAGAAAGGTAGCCAAAAGATCCTTTTACCTGTGGTTCAATGCAAAGAGCACTGGTTTTGGAGTCAGAGGACTTGGGTTCAAATTCTGCCTCTGATACTACCTTTGTGACCTTGGGCAAGTCACTTCTCTGGATTACAGTCTCCTTATCTCTAAAATAAAGATCTTGGATTAGATGACCTCTAATGTTCTTTCAGACTTCAAACATCTTATGAAAGACACCCCCTCAATTGCCCAGAAGATTCTTGGGTGTAGACCTGGTTCATTAGCAATGCTGCCTCTTACCAAGTTAAGCCTACTTGGTTTCTTCTGGAATTCCATTTACTGAGATGGCACACTGGGCTCAGCAATGTACAGAGCCTAGGCCAGCTAATGACCAGCTTTCTTACACATCCTAAATTCAGGCCACTTGGGGAAATTGTTCTCTTTGCCAATATATCACTTCTTGCCTCTTTCCATTTCATTCAGTTCTGATTTCAGGCTTTTTCTTGAGTTTTCTAGAATGTAGTTGGTGGCTCTTCTTTGGCTAGGTAATGAAAATGGAGAATTGGTGGGGTTGGGAGGGAGGAAGGCATTGTTTCTAGGTGTTCTGTTAAAACAATGGTGCTGAGCTCATGTTTCCTATGCAAATGTGAGTTGAGTAGGATTAAAGGATTGAGACTGGTCAGACCATAATGACCAGAAGTAAGTGACTTGGGTAAGTTGACTGCCCTGTTCCCTGCAAGGAAAAAAAGGAATTGAACTCTTTCTCTGTGAAGCTTAGCTGAACAGTGGTAAACATACATAGAAAGGGACATGCAAAAATATGTAAAAAGTGATAGGAAAATATTTTAGATACAGTAGCCAAGAAGTCAATCTTAGCTTTGGAGATTTGTTTTTTCAGAAGCTGGTTTTCCAAAACTGCTTTTTATAAAAGAAGGTACAAAGTCATCTGACCTCTGTCTTCCTCTCCCTCTACTGTATTCCTCCTCCTCACCCCACCCTGTCCTATCCCTATTCCCAATTCGCCTCAGTCTGCCCTTCACAGCTGCACATTCTTCATTAAGAAACAAAGAAAATCCAGATTTTTAAAAGGAAAAAGAAACCAAACAAATCTTTCTCATGTAATAAGGGTGATCAGTGGAACTCTGATATCTGCCAGCCTAGAGCACTTCTCATGGGACTGGGCATACATGTCCTGGGTTCCTGGGGATGGCAATATGCTCTGGTTTAACACTATAGCACTTTTGGTCTCTGAGAATTCAAAGTTGTATTAAAGATGCTTTGTGACTGAACCAGGAAGAGGTATGGAACTCAGTAGGCAATAAAAGGAAAAGATAAGGACCCTCCTTTCTATCTCTTGCTTGCTTTTGGCCCTGTGGCTCTGGGGCTTTTCCAGCTATCCCTTTCTCTTTTCTCTCTTTAATGCCGTAGTGACTACATGATATGACAGCAAGAACATGTGCTTGCTTAGATGACCCTCAGACTGAACCTCAAGTCTTTGACCATCTTTTCTGCTTTATATTTCTTTCTCAAAGCACAGTCCGACTAAATAATGGTCCTGAGATCATCTCCTGAGAGATGAACATCTCCAGCCTCAATGACTCCCTCATGAGTTTCTGAAAGAACAAAGAAAGCCCAAGAAATGCCCTATCCCAGAGATATGGACTTGTCAATTGTCTAGACAGCGTAGATCAGAGATTAAAGTGGAAAAAAGTTTAGTTGTCACAAAGTGCTTTTACTTTTGGGGGATATTATGTTGACAATAAGGAGTTATTATTTTATTTTTAAGGAGTTTTTATTTTATTTACTTATGAGTCTTTTGGGTTTTAAGCAATGCTTTTGTGGTAGAGGAAATAAATAGCTGCCCTATACCTAATATCTACTTTGTACATGGAGTACTTTTTCTACAAGGAATCCTGTTCATCTCTTTTGGGGAGCCATAACTCAGCTTTATTATATAGATTTTCCCCAGAACTTCAGGTGGGGCAAGTTATAACAAACCAGAGAGTTTTTAAAAAAAAGTTTGATGCCTCTTTTAGGGACCAGGTTTCCCCACATGATGAATTTAGGTCTTCTTGAGCCAAGATCCAAAAACTTTTTCTTGGAGGGAACCCTTTGGGCTCCTGAAACCCTTGAATGTTAACAGTCACATCAGGAGAACTAGCTTTGTGCTCCAGGGCTCTGAAATCACACTAAAATGTCAGACAAGGGGACAGTATTGTTAGACGAGGAGAGAGGTGATCTGGGAATTGGAACTAGTTTGTGATTTATAGCACCAATAAGCATAGTAACTGTCTTGTGGTATTTCCTCAAGTTGTTTCTGATAATTTGGCCACTTCACTGCGTAAGAGTTTATGCTGGTACCACAATCTGGCTGGAAGGTAAGGCTATGCTGAGTGAGGTCTGATTCACTTCTCTGCTGATTAACTGAACAGCTCTTCCAACTGGGGCATCTAAAGCCTTGCAAGAAGGAATAAGAAACCCTGGAAGGCATCCAAAAAAGTGCTTCACAAAGGTTGAGGAAGAATGGAAGGACTGATTTGTAGGCAGTTTGTGGACCCTTGTGATCTCTGAATCCGGGCCACCTCTTAGCAGATTGCATTTCTGCCTTCGTTATTTACTTTACTGACCAGACAGGATTGTTTTGTTTTATTTTGGCCTTTATTTGAGAAAGTTGAGGGTCCTCCCAAACTGGAAAGGCTTTACTTATGAGTCCAGTGATAGGTTGTGCAACTGTTGTCCAAGGACTAGATCACATAAACTGAGAGCCTTGTTTCCAAAAGATTGACAGCAAGCTGATGAATTTTTCAGTTATAATTACTCATAAAGACTCACAACTCACAAGTTGCATGTGTGGGGAGTGCAATCTACATCAATGGAGAAATTCCCACTCTGATAAAATCTTAGGAGCTGGGGAGCATGGAAATATTTTGTTTTTTAGCACTTGGTGCCAGCTTTCTGAGTGTTCCCTTTTTCTCTTGGTCCTCTTCCTTCTTCCTCTTCCAATTTGTTCATTATTTTTACTCATAATCTTTTTTATTTGTTTTAATTTAATTTTGTCAGTTAATAAACATGTATTTTTTCTCCTTCCTAACTCCCCAATTTGAACAACAAAATTCCTATAACAAAATTTGCATAAGTCAATGAAATCCTCCTGTTGTCCACATCAAAAAATGTATGTTATATTTTCCATCTTGAATCTATCACTTCTCTCTCTCTCTTTTTTTTTTTTTGTATTTTTAGGCAATTGGGGCTAAGCGACTAGCCCAGGGTCTTGTGGGTAGTAAGTGTCAAGTGTTTGGTCTGAGGCCAGATTTGAACTCAGATCCTTCCGACTTTGGGAGCCAGTGCTCTATCCACTATGCAACCTAGCTGCCCCTATGGCTTCTTGTTCAAGAGGTGGATCTGTAATTAGTCAGTCAGTCAATATGCATTTATTAAATGCCTACTATGTGAGAGGCATTATGCTAAGCACTGAGGATACAAAGAAAGCAAAATGGTAGTTCCTGATCTCAAGGAACTTACATGGTTGATCACTGACTTGATCAGAATTCTTGTCTTTCAAAGTTTTTGTCTGGACAATATTCTTGTTATTGTATAAATTGTTCTCCTGGTTCTGTTCACTTCATTCTGCGTCAGTTCAACTAAGTCTTCTTAGGTTTTTCTGAGCTCTTATTCCTTTTGTTATTTCTTATAACTCATAGTATTCCATTACATGAATATACCATAATTTGTTCAATTGTTCTCTGAATGATGGGTATCCATTTAGTTTCTAGTTCTTTGCCCCTACCAAAAAAAAAAAAGAAAAGAAAAGATGCCATAAATGTTTTTTTACACATGAGACTTTGTCCTCTTTCTTTGATCTCTTTGGGATATAGAACCAGTTGAAGTATCACTGGGTCAAGGGTATTCATAGTGTAACTACCTTGGAGGCAAAATTTCAAATTATTTTCCAGACAACCTTGGTTTTTTTTTTTATTGTTGTTATATTGAATTTTTTGTTTCTATAACTCAGTCATTGCATTTCCTTTCTCTCTCCCACCTCATTTGAACCTTTCTCCCTGTTCTCTACCCCTAAAACAACAAGGAATAACAAACAAAACAACCAGTAGGGTGACTATGTTTGACGGTGTAAGGAATATGCTCAGAGCTTCTCCATTCTTGAGCAAAAGCAGAACTTGGGGGTTACCAGCTAAATATAATAGCATCAAATTTGTGATCTCCAATTAAAAAAAACTATCGCTGCTCCTCTTCTGCTTGAGGATCCCCAAGAAACTTGTTTTCCCATTCTTTAAGCTAGGAAGTTAGCCTTCTAATGTTTCCTCCAAGCATTGGTGTAAGCCAGGTTGCTGCCCCAACATTTTCTCTCTCCAGTGGGCTAAATAACTAACACTTTTGCACCCAGAACAGAAGTCTCCTATACTGCAAATACTCCAAGAGTTGAATTGTTGGAAGTGGCACGACTGATGTCCCTTAGCTCAAAAGAAGGAAACAAAAGGAAACATGTTTTTTAGAATGAGTGTGCCTTTGGCCCCCTCTCCTTGGCGTACTTGGCTCAGTTTGATCATCCCCCATCGGTCCCAAAGGGACTTTCAGGGAGGACTGGAAAGCCTCCTGCCAACTCACATCTTTACTTTCCGACTGGCAGCTAGCCTGCCTGTTGGGAGAAAGCGGTTACAAAGCAGCATGTTAGGAGGGAGAATAAATATACCCTTCCCCTGGAGCCCTGAGAAGCCCTTTGTGCAGATGGCCAAGATGCTCTCTGGGAGCCGACTTCTCCCTTCATTCCACCCTGAGATGTGCTCCTGCCCTGGCTTTATGTACCTGCTTCTGCCCTGAATGTCTGGAATAAGCTTTCCCAAGAGGAGAGAGAGAGATCGAGATAGGGTGTAGTCTACGAGTCTTCTCTTGCTGACACAGGGCCCAGAGCCCTTCGGAGAAGTGGTGGATGCCAAAGGCCACAAAGATAGAGAACATTTCCTGAAAATGGGTCCTTTCAACTACTTTCTGCATGGGAATAGCTGGAACAGAAGTTAGTGGGCACCTGCACTAGCAGCTTCTATCTGGATAATTTATGCTATTCTATGTTTTGGAATGTCTATAAATTATACTGTTTTAGGAAAACAAACATGAAAAGAGGCCGGGGACTGTAGGGGGAATTGAACTGTACTATAAGTCAGGAACCCTGGGTTCACATTCCAGCTGTGCTAATTTGGGAATGACATTTTACCTCTTTGGGGCTTGATTTCCTTATCTACAAACTGGGTGTGGGTGTGTTAGTGTGGTAGGGGCAAGGGAGGAAGGGAGGCAGGAGAGAAGCATGGAAGGAGAGAAAGAGAAAGAAAGAGATACAGAGAAGGGAAAAGAGAAAGAGAGGGAGGGAGGGAGGGAGAGAGAGAGAGGAGAGCTTATAGGTGTATGTTTACGTGTGTGACCATATGTATGTGTGTATGAGAGAATGAAAATGTGGGGGGCGGGGAGGGAGAGGACAGACAGACAATGTCTCTGAGGACTTCATAGTCTCTGAGGTCCCATATATCTCTAACATTCTACCAAACATCAATGAATTTCTAGTATAATGTAGCCTTGCTGCCCTTGGCTCCCACCTCCCATGCCCACGTACCTTTAAGACTTATTCCTCTTTATGTTTTCATGATTTGCCAAGGGTCAGTCATCATCCAGGCTCAGAAGTTAATGAAATCAGGTAGAAATAAGGAGTAGAGAGGAAGGGAAGCTATTCTGCAGACCCACGCCGTAAACGATGGCATAAGCATCAGGGTTTCAGAGAAGCCGATTTTCCCAGATGTAGAGTGGATTGCATGTTCATTTTCCTAATGAGGCCCAACTTACTAGTTCCTTATCTATGTGATGAGGTGGGGCAATTGGGCACCTAGGAGACAACTGACTGTCAAGACCTAGCTTTGTGACAAGGAGTCCCTGACTACCCTTGGGCAGAACATTGAGGTGGATAAAGTTGGTCTGTCACTCTTTCCTTGGCTTTCAGGGTTTCTTCTTTCTCCAGCTACCTACTGCTCTCAGTCTGCTAAGAATATTTTTGGCTAAGGAGGACAATGGTAGGATAAACATCTTCTCTGACAGAGGTGATAGGTGATAGAGATGGGACTGCAATTAAGAATTTTTTTAACCAGGACCAAGTACCCCCAAAGTATGCCCAGGTCAAGCGGCACACAATGCACCCTAGACTGAGGGTGGGAGAGATAGAGCCCTCTTTCCTGATTTCCCCAACTCTTAGTGCTTTTCCTCCTCAAATTACTTTGTATTTATCTTATATTTTATCACCTGTGTATATATTGCTTCCTCCCGGTAGAATGTAATCTTCTTAAAGGATTGCACCTTTTATTTTTGTCTTTGTATCTTTACCACCTGCCATAAGGTCTGGTTCAGAGTAAGCTTGTTGGATTGAACTAGCAATAGTGATAGAGACCAGGCTGTAACTAGGCGGGTGGAGAGGGAAGAGAGAAGAGCTGGGGAAGGTGAAGGAGACCCCCTCGGCCTACTATTTTATCTTATTTTATTTTATCCTATTTTACATTATTATTCTGGCTCACTTTGTGCTAAGCCTTGTTATAATTATTGAAGGATTTCAATGGCTGTCTGTATCTTTTTAAAGTGGTCACTCTGGAGCAAAGGTCCAATCACCCCACCCAAGTTACTCCTCTGGTTAGATACTAGATAGTATATTCAATCCAGGTTATTCGTATTTTTAAGAGGACAATGCTTAATCTAAAAGAATTAAGTGCTGATAATGGAATTTCAGATTTCAGGAGGTTAGATAGTTTTTGGAGGGGAAAGGAAGGAGGTGGGAGCTCTTCAGATCACACCACTTACACAACTACTTACTATTCTCTCCATGAGGCTGTTTCTGCCTTCCACCCCTCCCCAAACATACTGGGCTGCCCAATGAGTGAATGGTAGACAGGAAGCTTGTCTCTGGTTCTCTAGACCCATGGAGGTGGGAAGCTGTCTGGTATTCTCTGTGTCTTAGAAGTTCCTTCCCTAGTCAGTTTTTCCACAAAGTTTTACTGGCAGGCAGCAAAGACTTCCATAACTCTTGCTATCTTTATAACAAGTCATTCAAATTTAAAACATCCTAAATGGGAGAAAAATATTTATAGTAATATTTCTATAAACTTTAAAACCTAGCCAATGACATTTTTGGAAACCACAGAGGAGGAAGAAGAACAACAATGAACAAAAAATGAAATGGACTGATTATCTGGCAGACTTCCCATTTAAGAAACTAGTTTCATTTTGTCTTTTTAGTTTTTTTTTAAAGAACAGAAATGTTGATTGCATGATGCCTTTTCAAAATAAATTTTTTATTTTTGTTACTTGACAAATGCCAACAAATACGAACATTTCCAGATTCAAAGAACAGAAAAAGAGGATTGCACACCAAAGCAGCAATCTCCATTACATACAGCTTCATTTTAAAAAAAAATGTATATAATAAATTCAGTAATTAGTCCCAAAGGTGTCCTACCTGTCTGCATCTCCTTCTGAACCTCCTTCTGTTCTCTTTTGTACATTAAAAAAAATGCTTTGTTGAAGTTCTTATCCTTCTTTTCTTTTGTGTTGCTACCATTGCTCTTCTCTCTGTGCCCCCTTCCCCCAGTTAGAATACCCTTCCACAGAACAAATAAGCACAGACAAGCAAAGCAAACCTAAACATCGGCCATGTGCACAAAGGGACGTCTCATTCTGTCCCTGTACTCTCTTCTCTGCAGAGAGACGGGAAACATGTTTCATCACTGGGTTTCTGGAGTCCTAGTTGGCTGTTGAATTGAGGAGCCCTAAGTCTTTCACAGTTTTTTTCCTTCATAATGGTTTAGTCATTGTATGGATGTGTGTGTAACATTTCCTTGTAGAGGTGGAAAATTACAGGTGCAGAACATTGTACACAGTCACACATAGTTGTGTTGATCAGTTTTGCTTAATTGTTTTTTTTTAATTACCAAGGAAAAGCTCATGGGACAGAATGGGGTTGATGAAGAGAGGGGTGATATATGAGAAAATGACTAATGTAAAAAATAAAAGGCATAAATAAAGGGTTAATTTATACAATTAAAACATCCATTTTCTCTTTTAAAAAAGGTGGTATGTGGGGTGAATCCAACACTCAAATAGCTCCTAAAATTTTAGCCTGGAAAAAAAAAAACTTAGCATGTCAGCATCTACAGATGGCTATTCATTCAGTCACAGGGAGGGGGGAGAGAGAGAGAGAGAGAGAGAGATGCAGAGAGAGAGAGATTCCTAATGGTCATGTTTATTAGCTTATGGAACAGTTTCCCATGGGAAGGAACAGGAATTCTGCTTTGTGAGTAATTTAAAACTTGAAGTCTTTCCTTCCTTTTCTGAAGTGTTAAGGGGGTGTTACTGTGTTCACAGTTGCCCACCCACCCACCCCATATTCAGCACAGGGGCAGTTGGGGGGTAGGAGAGAAGTGAAGGTGGTAACTGTGAGTTTGGATTCTTTGCCGAGGTCTTTGACCTGCCCCCTCTCAGTAACCCCAGCTGGGGAAAGCACTGATATGCATGTATGGTTTCCAGCACAATCCTGCTTTCACTAGCCGGGTGGTCAGCAGAGTGACTTGGGAGGGCCTTCTCTCTCCCCAATTTCTTTGATTCTGAGGGAGCCTCCAAATGTGTCAGAGAAAAAATCTTTTCCTGGCGAGCATTTTCAGAAGTCAAAAAAACGACCCAGGCCAAAACCTCCTCATGAACCCTGTTACTGCTCTGTTCCTGTTTGGATTTTTATGGAAACTCGCTCTCCCAGACACACATCCTGTGGGGTTGACATCATTCCCCTGACCTGATTTTTATGTATGAATGGATTATGTCAGATGTTTAATGGGGTCACTGGAAACTCAGGCCATTGGAGCAGTTTTAATGAATGCTCTTGTTAGCCATCCCCCCTCATTTACAGATGCATTGTGTTAGCCATGAAACTATTCACACCAAGCCTCTGTGGGGTTTTCTTTAACATTCCTTTCTTGAGAATACTGGCTACCCCAGCTCTACCACTGATTTGCTGGGGGACTTGGGGAAAGTTGGTTAATCTCACAGAGTCTCAGTTTAAAACAGGGCTAACAATACCACCAGGGTCCTCACAAGCCTGCTGTGAGGAATCATATTATAGCCAAAGCACCGAACTCCTGAGCTCCTGAAGGCTGCTGGTGGAAATCAAGAAACTGCGGCCTGGGTCTTCTACCGATTTATATTTTCTGACCTCATTTGGGTCCTTGCTGCTGCACAGCAATCTTTTTATTTATCACTGCCTCTGCTTCACACTCCCCAGATCACCTGCTCCCAAACTTTTCTCTCCTCAAGTCCCCAAAGGCCCCTTCTCCAACTCTTCCCCCTGCCCCCTCAGTCTCAATCCTTCCATCTCTCTCATCTCTCCCTTCCATGTCTTGAGACCACTTTCCATCTCCACCCATCTTTTTCTTCTTTGTTCCATCCTAAAAGGAAAAGCTAGCCCTTTTTCTGCTAAGCTTAAGCCCTGTGCCTGTGCCCTTGATCCTGTCTCCTTCTGTCTCCTTCTAGAGCTTGCCCCATCAATCATTCCTTGGAATTCAGAATCATGGAGTGGAAAGCCTGTTGGATTTGGAGTCAGAGGACCTGGCTTTAAATCCTGGCTCTGTCACTAACTACCTATATGACCTTGTAAAAATCGCTTAGCCTCTCTGGGTGTGTTTCCTGGGGGTTGCACCAGATCAGGAGTTCTTAAATTGGAGTCCAGGAACTTGTTTTGTATTACATACATGCATGTACACACACACACACACACACACACACACACACACACATACACATGTATGTATGTGTATGTATGTGTATACATACATATAAATGTAAACATACACATATGTATATATGTATAACTCTATTGCAATATAGTTGGTTGTATTTGTAATCCTATGTGTTTTATGTTTTCAAAAATATTATCCTGAGAAGGGGTTGGTAGGCAATACCTGACTGCAAAAAAGGGTCCAATGACACAAAAAAGGCTAAGCCTCCTTGGACTAGTTGATTCCTTCCAGCACTACATCTATGATCCTATGATCTCTTTATAAAGAATAAATTTTTATTGATTTTTTTTATATTACTATTAGTTTTCTCTGGCATCCTCTTCTTTTCCCTCCTAGAGAGCTTTCCCACATTAACAACTAGCATTTTTTTAAAGACAAAAAGAAAAAGGAAAGTTTTCTCTGATATTCTCCTCTTCTCCTTCCCAGAGAGCTTTCCCACATAACAAAATAGTATTTTTTAAAGACAAAAAAAAAAAAGAGAGAGATCCTTTTGTCTCTTAATGCTGATCTTTCTCTATCTACTTAGTAGGCTGCTACAAACATGCTCAAATATCCTCTTTCTTAAAAATTTTTTTTTCTTTTGATTCTACCACCCCCTTCAAGTTATTCCATACTGTTTCTCTCCCTTTTCACTCTTTCATCTCCAAAAAAGATTAGGTTTTATTCATTACCTCTACTTCCCCAGGAAGCCCATCTCTCTGGATCTCTTGCCTCTCCCCTCCACTCCACAGAAACTATTTTCTCAAAGGTTTACAATCATCATTTTCATTTGAGCTTTTGCAAAGGATTATTTATCGCAAAGATATAGGAAGAAAAGAAACACAAACATTTCTTCCCAATGCCTGGGGCCATACTTTCTCCTCTCTCACTTCAGCCCCTGGGGAGAAGGGGCTCAGAGAAGGTGGTTTCTCCACAGCATTTACCCCACTAAAGTTCACTTCCTGACGTGTCATGGCATGGGTGATGGTGAATGCGTCTGCATCTCTGCTATTGTTTGATTGGGCATGGAGTCTGGAGCCTCACTCTTCTGAGTTGCTGAAGCTCCCAAGGTCAGAGCCATCTTCAATCTCCTTCACCTAAAAGTAGGAAAGAATAAACACAACAGAGATAAAAGCAACGACAGGCGTCATGTGTTCGTGGGCTACGATAGAAATGGGGATCACTTGAAAAAACTTCATGTGAAGATCCCTGATACTGCACATTGACTTAGAAAAGCACTTATTAATATCATTGTTCTGTTGTATTTTTTATATATCTTGTTAAATAAATGTTACGTTAAACAATAATGTTATAATATGTAATATAATATAATAATGTTAAATAAATAAATATTTCCCACTTACATTTTAATCTGGTTCAGGCTGCACTTAGGAGTTTTGCAGATGCCTCTGGGCTCTAGGACTTTCATGGGGAGATAGAAGTTTGGGCATTTTTGCCCACCGAGGGCTTAGCCTTAGCCTCCTCACTTGAACATAGCCTCATTTAAATCCAATTCACTTTTGAGTCCAGCTGTCGCCTCCTGATGTCATTGGACCTCTTTGTGAATGAAGGTTGAACAGCAGAAACAACAACAACAACAATACGGCCAGTCAGGAAAGAGGACACCAGCCTCTCTTAACTGTCAAATCTAAGGACCTTTTCTCAGTCTTCATCTTTCTCGACCTTCCTATAGCAAGAAAAACCGCTTACTGTTCCCTCCTTCTGTATCCTCATGGTACCAATTTATCTTGCTTCTCCTCCAACCCAGTTCCGTCCCATTTTCTCCATTCAGTTCACTGGCCCTGAAGTCAGGAGGATCTGAGTTCAAATACAGCCCCAGACCAAACACTTGACACTTACTAGCTGCGTGACCCTGGGCAAGTCACTTAACCCCAATTGCCGAACAAAAAAACCAACCAAACAAAAAACAACAATGTGATTGTATACTCAATGTAGCTTCTGAGGCTGCGATGCGACAGAACACGGATTGATTCTTTGCCACATGTGCTAATTTTGGCTTGACAATAAACTTAAGAAAGCAGAGGTCCTCCACTACCACCACACCATCCATACATGGAACCGCTGGTCACGATAAATGGAGAAATTTTGAATGCTATGGCTAAGTTCACTCACGTTGGCAGTGCACTTTCCAGGGCTGTCCACGTAGATAATGAAGTCGATGCACATATTCACAGAGCTAGTTCAGCCTTTGGGAGGGTCAGAAAGAAAGTGAGGGAAGAGAAGAGTTATTAGGCTGCATACCAGACTGAAGGTCTACAGAGGCATTGTTGTATGCCTGAGAAACTAGGACAGTCTCTCAGCACCATGCCAGAAAACGAAACCACTTCCACTTTAGTTGTCTCAGGAAAATCCTAAAGATTACCAGGTAAAAGAAAGTACTGGACTCTGAGGTTCTCTCTTGAGCGGAACTGCCAAGCATTCAAACTCTACTGCAGAGAATGCCACTTGGATGGGCTGGCCATGTAATTCAAATGCCAAACTCACGCTTACTCAAAAGACTATATTATACAGAACTCATAGATGCTAAGTGCTCATGCGGTGGTCAGAAGAAGTGGTACAAGAACACTCTCAAGGTATCTCTGAGACTATGAGATATGGGAAATGCTGGCACAGGACCACCCAACACTGCAAGCCTGCATCACAGAAGGCGCTGTACACCATGAGCAAAGCAAAATTGTGGAAGCACAAAGGAAACATGAGCTGTGCTAGTCTAGAGCAACTTCTGCTCTAAATGTTCCAATGGATCACTTGTGCCTGATCTGTGGTAGTGCCTTCCAAACTTATATGAGTCTGATCAGTCACAGCCAAACACACCAGACACTGACTCCAACATTAAGATGTCGTTGGTCTTCCTTGAAAAAGAAGGATGAACAACAAGAAACCCAACTTTTTCAGAAAGAAGCATGGCGTAGTGACACTGATCATATCTCAATGTCTATGGGGCATTCCCTACACATAATCCCTTACCGATCTAGAAGGGAGGCCATTGTGTGGTGTTCACTGCATTTGATATGAGTCCTGCTGCCCTTCAGTGCTGTGCTTGTTTACATTATTTAATACCTTTTATACACACACACACACACACACAATGTATGTGTGTGTGTATATATATAGATTTGTTGCCCCAGCTCTACCATCTTCATCCTTCCCCAGTTCATACAGGGTTTTCCATGCTTCTCTAAATTTCTCATGTTCCTCATTTCCATGACACACAAACAATCCATCATGTTCTTATATTATAGCAGCTGTTCTGCTACTCCTCAATCAATGAGCATGCATTGTTGCCAGTTTTTTTTTTTTTGCGATCACAAAAAGATGGTGCTACAAATAGTCTAGTATTTGTGGAAATTTTTCTTTTGTCTTTAACCTCCCTGAACGTATATATGCCCAATAATGGGATTGTTGGGTCAAAGGGTAGGAGGGTAGTGATTTCTTTTGCATAATTTCAAATTGTCCTCCAGAATAGTTGGCCCAATTCACAGCTTCATCAATTTGTGTACCTATTCATGGGTTCAGGTTCAATTGTTACCTTTATGCAGATGATTTCACAAACTAATCTCTCCTCTGAATACAAAAAGGACATTTAGCACCTACTATGTGCCAGGCTACTGTGAAGCATCTACTTCACCAAGAAGCTGTAGCATCCCTAGCAGCCGCATCCAATAAAACCATGGCGGCAGATGGGGTAAACCAAATTGAGAGTAACCGACAGGCCTCAAACCCATCAATGACATAGGGGGATGTCTATCCCAAGCAGGTGAAGACTTCCCCTAGTGAAATGGGGGGATGAGAATAATTTGTTCCAATAGCCACTATGGCAGCTGAAGCAGGCACTGTGGAGCACTTAGAGCCTGCTCAGACATGGAAGGTGCCAAGGTCACCCACTGCATCCTGAGTCATCTGCCTTTTGTCTTGCACTGAACTTTAATAACTGGAAGATACAGTGAGACTGATGACTTTGTGCAACTCTTCCTCACTTAAATACAATTCACCTATGAGTCAAGACATTACCCCGTGATGTCATTGGTCCTCTTCAAAAAAGGATGAACAACAACTATGTGTCAGGCACTGTTATGGTTTTTTTTTTTTACAAAAATATTATCTTATTTGATCTTCACATCAACCCTGGGAGGTGGGTGCTATTATGATTCTCACCTTACAGTTGAAGAAACCGAGGTAGACAGAGGTTAAGTGACTGGCCTAGGGTCAGACAGATAAGAAGCGCCTGAGGCTGAATTTAAATTGAAGTCTCGGCAGAGGATAGAGCACCTGCCTTGAAGTCAGGAGTACCTGAGTTCAAATCTGGCCTCAGACCAAACACTTGACACTTGCTAGCTGTGTGACCCTAGGTAAGTCACTTAACCCCAATCGCCTGAAAAACAAACAAACAAACAAACAAACAAACAAACAAACAAACAAACAAATAAATAAATAAATAAATAAATAAACTGAAGTCTTGGGGTAGCTAAGTGGCCAGCGGATAGAGCACTGGACCTGGAGTCAGGAGGACCTGAGTTCAAATCCAGTCTCAGACAAGTAACACTCACTAGCCATGTGACTTTGGGCAAGTCACTTAACCCCAGTTGCCCCCCCCCCACACAAAAGAGCCACTAAGTTGAAGTCTTCCTGACTCTAGGCCCACTACTCTATCCACTGTGTCACTTTGATGCCTATAGTCAGGTCCCACATTTCCAAATATTTGCTATACTCCTTTAACTGGATGTCTAATCGTTACCTCAAATTTAACATGTTCAAAACTGACCATCCTCTTTGACCCCTAAACTGCCTCTTATCTCAGTTCCCCTCTTTCTGTTAACCATCATCCACCCAGTTACATAAGCTTGAAACCTTGGTCTCATCTTTCACTTTTTCTTCTTTCTCAGGCTACAAAGACCCCTGGCCTGGAACAAGGCCTTAGCTTAGCACCCCTTGCTATTTCTCAGCTTTTAAAGCCCGATTTGGCCTTAGTTTTTCCCAATTAATGTTTCCTAGCTCTCAATCCCTCTGAGTGTCTTCTTCAAAAGATCACGCTGTTTTACTGTTAATTAAATGAGATCACATAGAAGTGGTGAAAATGGACAGTTGACTTAAAATAGAAAGGCAGGATGAAGTCAGAAAAAATGCATCCACAAAAAGTAGTCTCAATGTCTGCAGCCCAGGCCAAACCAACAAGTCACCCTTGCCTCTCCAGTACCTCCTTTTAAGTGTCCCATCCCATCCTGGTCCCTTAGCCTGGCCCCTAGCTCCAGGAAAGCAAGTCATAACTCCGGTTAATAATTTAACCCTCACATGACCAGAAAAGGTATTTTGTCTTAGCATCTGAGTCTCTGGAATATTTGCTCACCAGGTGCTGGGAGATCGATCTCTAATCTGTTACTGCTGCTGCTCCCTTTGCAGGGACTAGAAGAGTGTAAATTCATGTAGTTCCCAAGCCATGCATAGGTACAAAATGCAGGTCAGGAAAATGTTACCTCAGTTACCAAGAGCTTGATATCACAGACGGGGAAGAGAAAACTTCATAGTTGTCAGACTGTTGCAGGTCAGGGCATGCCACCTGGGAAGCACTCTCCCTTGGCCATTACTTTCCTTCCTTTCATCTTTCTAGCTTTCTTTTTGAAAACTTCCCAAGTCAGAAAGGTTTCCATGTACACAGCTGTCTGATCCGAAAGCCCTGTGGGATCGTGGCGGACTAGAGGGGCTCCTTTTACCAGGAGATTTTGCCCTTCTTGTCTGTATCCAGGTCAATGAAGTGGGAAGACTGCAGAAAGGATGAGGATGCTATATAGGGCAGTGGTTCTCAAAATGTTCTCCCCAGAGATGATTACCACAGTGCTTTTGTGGACTTGGGAACGTGTGTGTGTGTGTGTGTGTGTGTGGCTGTTAGGTAGGTGGTAGATAAGCCTATTGCCCCATGGAAGCAGTTAGAAAGCCAGCCATGACTACCTGCGGTCTGTTTGGGCCACTGTCCCTCAGTTCTGTCTCTGGGAGCAGGTGAGCCTAAAGGCAGAGCATGGTGTCCTTCCTGGGTAGTTGGTTTCATTTTCCTTAGAACCTTTAATGAAAAGTCCCTGATGGTGGAGCTCCTCCAGGCCTTTGTGTAGCGAGGGACTCTGACAGTGAATTCTTCGTATTTTTATGTAGCTTGTATTTGACAGCTATTCTATAATAATAGCTTACATTGATGTAGGTCAGGCTCACAGTCCGGAAAAGGTTAGCCAGCCACATATACATATTAAAGGGCCAGGAATTCAGCTAGAACCAAGGAGACAACAGTGTTGCCCCTGGGTTTACCAGCTGTTCCTATTGCCCCTCCCATTCATTTGTATGGGAAGTGAGGAACTAGGGGGCCTCTAAATCCAGAAAGCTTTTGACTGTTTTTGCTGGAAGGGAAGCATCTAAATAAACAGGAAGCCATATGGACTTTCTAAAGGAGATGCTGCCCTCTGTGAGTAGGAAATAAAGTTAAAAAAGATTTAAGCCTGAAGATCCTAGTTGGCTGGGGGTGGCTTTGGTGTTGTGGACTGAAGAACTTGGTGCTTAGAGCAAGGAATCTCCTTCTGGTAAGGAAGTACCCATTGTTGCCAAGCCAAAAAATAGAGAACCTTCCCCCCCCCTCCTCTCCCCCACACCCTTTTGAAGAAAAAGTATACAAACGTTTTTTTATTTCAGTGACTACATGTCTGAAGAGGCTGCCTTTAAAATGAAAAAAAAATTTTTTTTTTCTTTTTTTTGAGGAAATGGGGTTGTGACTTGCCCACAGTCACATAGCTACTAAGTGTCTGGTGTTGGATTTGAATTCAGGTCCTTTTGACTCTAGGACTCTATTCACTATGCCACCTGGCTGGTTGGTTGTTATCCTTCATTCTCCAAGAGTACCAAAATGACATCACTATGCTAGGCTCAAGTTACAGTGTGTCGGACCGTGGCTAATCAGACCAACGTGAGCTCAGGATGTTCTACCACAGGTTGGGCACAAGTAGTCCACGTGAAGGTTTGGGACGGATTCTCTAAATTTGCACACCTAGCATTCCTTTGGAGCTACTTCACTTCTGTTTGTTTCATAGAGCACAGCACCTTCTCTGATAAGGACACGCCATGAAGGGCGGTCCTGTGCTAGTGTCTCCCATGTCACATAATCAAGAGATTACATATTTAGCAGAGACTACATACCAGCTGATAGCAGAAGAAAGCAGTGTGGTGTCACCACTAGGAGATAGAGCATTTATTAAGTGCTTATTATATGCCAAGTACTATTGTAAGTACTGAGAATACAAAAAAGATGAAACAAGTCAGTCCATACTTTCAAGAAACGTACATTCTAATAGAGGAAGACAGAACATTAAAAAAGTGAGCTAGGAAAATGTAGTTAAGAGGGAAATGAGTTACTGATGCTGGGGCACAGGCACCTGGTGCTGAGGTGAGGTGAGGTGAGGTGAGAGTAAGGCTCCTCAAAATACGGTAATCCCAGAGAAAGGGATTCATCAATCATCAAACGTGGCTCTGGATGGAGTCATCGTTGGGTAGATGGGAAGGTGGTAGGAAGGTGGAGAAGACCAAAGAGGGAGATGGATCTCCCACATGTTTCCTTCACGTGTCTGCTTCTCCCACAGATGGTGTGGCTATTTAGGGGAGAATGTACTTCAGGTTTATGAGGGGAAATGTTTTATTGCTACTTTTTTTTTTTTACTATGCTATTTCAATACATACTTTGTGCTTTGAACTAATGGTGTCCTGTGACAGACTAGAAAAGATGAATACATTGGCAGGGGCATGTAAACGATGCAGACTCACAGAGAACTTTAACCTGGCATAACCTTCCCTGGGGCACCATGTGGTAGCTGAGGAATAGTCTCTCACACCTCGATATTTACACATCACTTTACAAAGTGCATTCACAATATTATCTCCACTGATAATTATAACAACCCTGTGAAGTAGATAGTACAACTATTAGCCTCCCCATTTTACAGATGAAGAAACTGAGGCTGTGATCCCAAGATCACATGTTATTATTGATAGTAATTATTAAGACATCATAATATCTAATCAATAATGTCATTACTATATAAGTTGATCCCAAAGCTAATCATTTATCAAGTATTTAATTAGTAATGTTGAAAATAATATGGGAGTGGCCCCAAAGTCTCAAGCTTTAGTAGCTTAAAACTACACTAAGACTTATGAGACAACCTTGTATTAATAAACATCTATGTAGTGCTTTAAAGTTTTCAAAGTCTTTCATCTACATTATCTCCTTTAATCCTTGTAATAGTCTTGTGAGGTAGGTACTCTGGGTATTATTATGCTGATACTCCACATGAGGAAAAGAAGGTGAGAGTAGTGAGGGACTTAATTATGGTCCAATAGCTAGTAAATGTCTCAAGCAGGCTTCCCCCACAAGTCTTTTGACTCAGGGTCCAGCCCCTTAGCCACTGTGTGTGACTCCACTCCCTCATTGAGCCTTATTGAATTTTATCTAATTAGATTTGGCCTAATACTTTATAATTGTCAAGATCTTTTTGGATCCAGACTCTGTCATATAATGTGTAAGCTGTTTCTCCCAGGTTTACATCATCAGCAAATTTGATAAGTGTGCTATCTCTGCACTATCCAACACACTGATAAAGTTGTTAAACAGCACAGAGTAGCCATAAGTCCTTAAGTAATGTCCTGGGAAGGGAAGATGGCTAATGCTGCTTTTTTCTCATTCTAGGACCACCTCAATGGTTGTTGAGTGATGTCCTGGCGTCATGATTGATCGCAGAAGAGTCAAGAGACCTGGGTTCTAATATCTGTCTGGTTATTTACTAGGAGTGTGATGCTGGTGAAATCACCTAACTTTTCTGAGACAATTTCCTCAGTTGAAAAATGAGAAGCAAAGTGATTTCTAATCTTCCTTCTGTCTCTAAAATTCTATGACTGTATTGAATTCATTCTTTTTTAAAGCTGGTTCCCAGAGTAGTGTCTACAGGTAAAAGGCTGGAGATGAAATTGTTGAGAGAATATGTGTTAACTGATACATGAAGACACACATGCAGCTAATCCCATGACTGGGTCAGAACAAACTGTGCCTTTGACACAGGTTCCCAAGGAAGGTGCCCAAGTGGTCAGCAGACAGAGTAGAGGGATGCAAGAGGGGATTCGATTCAGGGAAGCCCTGGCAATCTAGGTTAAAATCCCAGTTTTGAAAATTGCCTGTGGATGACTTTAGGCAAATCACACAACTCTCCCCAGTCTTAATTTTCTTTTCTGGAAACGGTGATACCTGGAGTACATACCCTCAGAGAGTTAAGAAACAGAAGAGATGATTTATTTTTTTTTAAGTTAAACTTAACCATTCCAGTATCTGTCAAGAAAGCCCTAAATGGGGTCACGAAGAAACAACCGAACAACAACAACAAAACCAGACCCTCAATATCAGGATATAAAACAACATTCTATTGGTGTGGATCAGAAAGGTATTATTGTCCTCTGAAATATGGGGGGGCAGTGTATATAATATAGGGATATAATATACCATCCTCCTTGGCTTCTTTTAAGTCCTAATTTTCGCTTTCTACTGGAGGCTTACCCAATCCGTCTTAATTCTAGCACATTCTTTCTTATTTCCTCTTTGTCCTGTAGCTTGCAATATGTATATTTGCACAATATTAGCCCCCTTTGGATTGTAAACTCCTTGAGGGAAGGGACTGCCTTTTTCTTTTTCTTTTTCTTTTCTTTTTTTTTTTTTTTTGTTTTCTCAGTACTTAGCACAGTGCCTGGCACATAGTAGGTACTTAATAAATGTTTATTGATTGATTGATTGGTCATATGGCATGTTATTCATCCACTGTAATTTCTAGTCACATTTAATATACCAGATAAAAATTAAGGACATACTCACCATAAACCAAAAAGGGACTACAAATATGTCCAATAGAGTCAGAGTGAGGTTGTAAGCAATGCTTAATGTTTGAGATTTCCCTGAGATTAGAGGGCTTCCACGCCAAACCCTAGCATTGGAGCTAGATGTAACCATTACTGCCTCTTTTTGAGTAAAGAAAGAGTCCAAGTGAAAAAAAAATTAAAAGGGAAAAAAATCTAAATATTTAAAAGTCGAGTTATTTGTTGTGTAATTATAATGACCTATCTTGACTGTAGAGAATTGAAAAATCTCTCTCACTTCTTTGGAGAGGTTGAAGACTATGGGCATAGAATATGACATATATTCTCAGACACAGTTGAAATGCTTGCTGTTTTTGCTAAACTGCTTCCTCCTCCCTACCTTTTTTATTCTTTATTCCAAGGAACAGCTCACTGGGAAGGGGAAGAAGAAGAGGACTGAAGGTGATGTAAAATCAAAATATATTAACAAAAATAACATTAATATTTCAAAGCTAAAGACTTTCAAGAGAAAACTGTTGAAATAAATAAACTAGTGGGGGAGAAAATGTTTAAATTAATAAATAGATGAATGAATAATTGAATGAGTAAATGAATGAATAAAAATTAATAGATAAATGAATGAATGAGTAGCTGAATGAATGAATGAATAAATAAGTAGATTAATAAATGGGGATTTGCTAGAGGTAGAAGGAGAGGAATAGGATCATGAGCACAAAATCTATTGACCAGTGCCTCTAAGGCAATGATTATTAACTTTTTTTGAGTCATAATGATGGGGTACAGCCCCAAGTCAAGACCTTTGCCCCTTACTCCAAAAAGAATTTGGGTCCCATTTGTCTAAGGGATTCTCCTTGAATTCTCCCACTTGATCAAGGAGGTCTCTGGCGTTCCCCTGAGGTTATAATCCTATCAACTGGCCTTTTATTGTCACCTATGCCCAATATCCCAAATTCTCTGTTTCCCTTAACCTAGCCTAGCCCTCCTTTATCTTACCTCCCTATGGCCCCTGGTTACCTCCCACCCTTGACCCTATCTAGACCCCATTCTCAACCTCCCAGTCACTCCCATCAAGATCCTTCCTAGATCCCTCCCACAGTCTTTCTGTATATAAAGTCCTTCTTGTCTCCATTAAGGTGCTCAGATTCGTTAAGAACCTAGCCAATAGCCCACAAATGTTCAGATTCCTTAAGAGTCTGGCCAATATGGTGGATCTTTAATAAACCTTGTCACTGGCTGAAAGAAGGCTTGGGTCGAATTCATTTGGGCAGGACCCACGTGTAGTGATTTCAGGGTCCCAGCACCCCTAACCTCTGGACCTCAACAATGGGTTCCTTTGGCAGTCCAATGAAGCCTATGGACCACTTTTTCAGAATAATGTTTTTAACTAATTGAAGGCAATGCTAGATTTCAGTTAGAAGTGTATGAAAACAAACATTTTTTTTCTCCTTCCATGTTCATAGACACCTCCTCCTCTGAAATCTATACATGGATTCCTTTGGTAGAGATCCTTGAACTCCTGATAAGAACTCCTGCACCAGGGAGTGGGGTTCATTTTTACTCAGCACAATCTCTGGAGATACATCAGAAACAACAATGGATTCAGAATCATAAATTCTGGATTCCTATCCCCTCTGCTACTTAGCAGCTATGTGGTCATTTCATTTCATGTCTCTAGGCCTCAGTTTCCTCATCTGTAAAATGAGGAGGTCAGACTGAAAGATGTTTACCATATATTTTAGCTCTGAATGCTGTGATGCCTATGAGGTTTCCATCGTCAAAGAACGCTTTTACATGGTGGCCAGGTAGCTGGTGACAAACCTATCAATCCTTAGCTAGACTGGATCTTGGAGAGCACATGCAGTCTCTTGCTAGGCCTGAACCTGAAGCCTTTTCAGCTCTGTGGAACCTGCTGGGATTTGCAGGCACAGCCCTTGAGAACTTGGGGTCAACAACAGGCCTCAATGAAGCATCAGAGGAGGAGTGAATCGTATGCCTGTATCAAGCAAACTACCCTCCCCTTGTGTCTCATGCTGAAAGGGCAAAACAAGCTAAACTGCCTGAAGTCTGTTTACTAGGGTGGAGGCTAAGAAGGAGCCTTGTCTTTTCATTTCATCTCTCCCCTGCTCCTGGCTGTGGTTGCTCTGGTAACCACTGCTATTAGCTCAGAGAATTAATTTCAACCTTGGTGGACTGCTCTGGCTAACCCATTCAGTTTGGAGCCTGTAAAGGCTGAAGGATCACTTTTGTTGTTGTTCAGTCATTTCAGTCCTGTATGATTTTTTGTGACCCCATTTTGGGTTTTTCTTGGCAGAGATATTGGAGTGGTTTGCCATTTCCTTCTCCAGCTCATTTTACAGATGAGGAAACTGAGGCAATCAAAATTAAATGACATGCTTGGGGTCACACAGTAGTAGGTGTCTGAAACTAGATTTGAACTTCTAGAACTAGAACTAGATTTTTTTGAATGAGATTTGAGTCTTCCTGACTCCAGGTCTGATCATAACTCTTCCTGAAGTCACTTCTTACTGTATATTAGAGTTTTCTGAGTATAGTGTAATGGGAAGAGTATTGAGTTTTTAGGAGAAATCTGGCCTCCAATCCTGGTTCAGACATTTATGACTTCTGTGACCTTGGGCAAATCATGCCAGTTTTCTCACCCTCAGTTTCTCCTTCTTGTAAAATAGGTAAAATAATACTATGGGCAGCTAGGTGGTGCAACGGATGGAGTGTTGGGACTACGGTCAGGAAGGCCTGAGTTCATATCTAGCTTCAGATATTTACTAGCTATGTGACCCTGGGCAAGTCATTTAAACCTGGTTGTCTCAGTTTCCTCATCTGGAAAAGAAAAAGGCAAACCACTCAAGTATCTTTGCCAAGAAAACTTCAACTGGGGTTACAAAGAGTCAGATATGACTGAAATGACTAAATAAGAAAACAACAACAACAAAAATACTGGTATGGACTGTCTTACACGGTTCTTGTCAGGAAAGTGCTTTGTAAACCTTAAAGCTCTGTATAAATTTGAGCCATTATTATAGTTGGTTGATGACTGACTATGCTCTGGGTAGGATTTGTCAGAACTTTGCTGGATTCTTTGCTGAAGGGAGAGTGTAGAAAGACCAGAGATTGCATTACTGGCCAGAATGCATCACAAAAGCAGGTATGCAAAATAAAAGTCACATGGCTCTATTTAATCTTCCTCCTAACTGGCAATCAGAAGCATTATGAGGTTGAAAGGAATCCTTCTCTGCAGCTCCAGCCAGAATCTTCACAGTTTTGCTACATGGAGTCCCTGGGATGATATGAAAGGGACCCAGGCTACTGACCCAGGGGTATGATATGAGTTAAAAAGGAATTTTGGACTAAAAAACAGAAAAGAGTTTAGACTGAGGTAGTCTAACAAGTTCAAAAGGCTTAAAAATGCCTAAGGACTGTTCAAGCTGGCTTGTTGCATTGTGGTTGGCTTGTGTTTGGGGATGTTACATGAAAAAAGAGAAAAAGTTGGACCCTTGAGCTATCAAAATAAAGAACTAGTGACCCCTCCCCATGAAGCCACACAGTAGCTGAAGACCAACAGATAGAGAGATGACTGCAGAAAGCAGCATCAGTTACGATCTATCAGCAGAAGCATCAGCTGAGAGAACAGAGCCACAGAAGACCTCAGGTTGATGAAGAAAGCAGATCACTGATGACACAGAAGACATGATCAGTTCTGCAGCATTGAAGGCAACAGTTGGTCTGATATGTGTGTGTGTTCTGGCCAGTTTGGTCTCTACGTGCATGTGTTCTCAACAAGTTTGCCCATACATATTATCTGGTCATGAATGTTCTTTGTATGTGTCCCTCATCCTACTGGTGGTTGGTAACCTTTGGGAATATAGCTTCCTGTGTATGGAGGACATCTTCCATGTCACTTATCTGGTTATGCTGTTTAATCCAATGTGTCCCCTGGTTGGCTAGTAGAAGAAACACACTGGTTGGGACTCAGGAGCTGTGGTTTGGGGTTAATGCTGAGCAACACCAACAAAATTATCTCTAAGCTGGGGTAGAGTGCAGCTGTCTGAGGGAGGACTCTCAGCGCTACCCTTAAAACACTATATAAATATTAGTTGCTAGATTTGTAGTGTGGGCAAACTACTCTCTGGGCTTGTGGCCTCACCCCAACCTGCCCTTAAACTGACAGGTCCAGGGTCTCCAGAGAGGTACCTGGGATCACAGTTATACCTCAAACTCTTTTAGGGTCCTGGGAGTAGTCCTAGAAGAGGATACACTTCCACTACTTGCCACTGTAGATCCTAAGCCCCTACTAATGGGACTCTCATTTACACAAAACTAGTCACCATGACATCATTAGTTCTTACATATAAAACATTTACTTAATGATAAGGCAAAAGGAGGAATAATCATGACCTCACAGTTGTTGTTTAGTTGTTTTCAGTTGAATTCATGATCCTCTTCATGATTCTATTTGGGCTTTCTTAGCAGAGATACTGAAGTGGTTTGCCATTTCCTTCTCTGGCTCATTTTATAGATGAGGAAACTGAGGCAAATAGGGTTAAGTGACTTGCCCAAGGTCAAACAGCTAGGATCTAGTAATCTGAGGCCAGATTTGAATTCAGGAAGAGAAATCTTCCTGATTCCAGGCCCAGCACACTATCCACCTTATCACCTAGCTGCCTCAAACATCACAGTTGCTTTACTCAAAATAAGGCAAATGCAAGCATAATCAAAACATACGAATCCACCTTGATCACACTTTTCCACTAATTAACACAGTATCCACGGGGAGAAAATAAGCACATACTTAAAAAATCTAGCAAGGCAGACATGAGTGGGGAAATCCATGTTACTCAGGACAACTCACAACTCTGGGCTGCAGGCTTTGAATAGCCAAACTGGTTCTCTCCCAGATAGTTGCCTTTTTGAACTTATCACTTCCCTGCTAAGCAAATCTACATCTCTGCTGTCTCAGGTTGATAAAGCAGTGATAAGTTCTTTTAACTCACAATTATACTTAGACAGGCACCCAAAAAGTGTTACACTATTTAATGGGCAGGTTTCCTTAAGCCAGAGAACTACAAAACTCCTCAGGGCAGTGAAGACGAGCCCAACCAACTCTTCACTCAACAGGATGATATGATGTTCAATCATCTCCAAGCTTCTCACAGAAATGTAGGGCAAAACTTATCTTTTCCCCCTCTCAAACCACAGAGGACAATAGAGAGCAACTAGGCACCCTTGAGTGTTTATTTCCCCCTCAAATTGTAGACGGTACTGGAGGGCAATAGAGCATGTGACTGTTTTTAGAGATCTAGAGATGTTAACAGACAAGATTGCAAATCATAACTGTTTGGAGACTATGGGAAGATTAAATAAATACTGTTGGGTCACATGCAACTCAACCCAGTAACCACAATGCCCTGAAGCTTCAGTCATTTCTCTGCCCTCACACAGGTGCCCACAGCACATTCCCCCAAGGCACAGGTCTCTATCCAGTCTTCCTAAGAGACTGAGTTTCTCTTCACATTTTACCTGCAAAACTGTTTCTTCATAAATGGACTTTACCAATTTTTCATACACAAAAATTCTTTTTATGTTCCTTTCAGCAGCCAAACAGTTCACACATGAAAAGAGCAGTGCCTTATATATACATGTGAATTGTTACTATCATCATCTTGGTCTTCTCATATTTTTCAATAAGGTTAAGCTAGAAATGATGTTAAGATGAATTGCTTACTTGATATTATTTTCTTATATTTGTTATTCTATAAGACTACTGCTAAGGTAGGTGGAAAAAATCTTTGTGTGTGTGGTGGGATAAACTATTAGGATATAAGCTTATCCTCTGTAGGCTCACTGAGAGTATCATCAGTACAAATCCAGCAGTAGACAGGATAATAGGGATGGTGTGTACTTCATCCTATTCCTGCATGATTTAATCTCCTTCACTAGGTCTCTATATTTTGAAGATTTTTGCTCCATGTAGCTTGGAAATTAAGTGTTTGTTATGGTGATGTCTATTAAAAAAACATTTTTCTAAAACATTTTTAGTTTCTGTGGGTCAATGTTATCAGTGGGTAGTTGTGGGCAATAATTTGCTCTGTGATAATCGTCTGTTTCCCAGTCAGTTTATGTGTTGAATTCTCCAGAATATTTTGAGGTCTGTATTAGTAGTATGGGGATTTGTCAGTCCCTAAAGATGGCTAGGTGGTACAGTGGATAGAGCACTGGACTTGGAATCAGGAAGACTCATCTTCTAGAGTTCAAATCTGACCTCAAACACTAGTTATATGACCCTGGGCAAGTCACTTAACCCTGTTTGCCTCAGTTTCCTCATCTGTAAAATGAGCTGGATGAGGAAATAGCAGTATCTTTGCCAAGAAAACCCCAGATGGGGTCATGAAGAGTTGAACACAACTGAAATGAATGAATAACAACAAAATAGGAATGAATAACAACAAAAACAACAAAAAGATAGTAAGCTTCTGATGTATAATTCTAGCTACTAGGCCATGTCTTGCTGGGTGTTAACTTGTTATGGTCTATATAGATACGGCTATATAGTTTTTTCCCTTGCATAATCTACATTGATCATTGTGTTCCAGCCTCTAAAGGATAATCCTTCTGTAATTTTGGGCGACAATTATATGATCCTGGTTTGTCATCACTAACTCTTCCACTTGCACAAAGACATTTGTATGACTCAACCATTTGTCTGGTGCTTTTTGCCTACGTATTGTTGGTTGAATTCAAGATGTTGTCTACGGAGAGTTTTTTGGTTCTGTTCTTGGATCTTAGCCATTTCATAGGCTCCATGTGAAGGCAAATCTTTTTCAATTACATCCAAACGAATCCATTGGTGTGTATCAATCTTGATTATTTCTTAGTAAAATTATGATAATCGACTTTAACAAAAGCACTTCTGTACATTTTTTGACTTATTAATCATGCACTCTAAGAATGATTATCAATCTTTGTCCTCCTTTTTAGTGAGGAAATATTAATCTTTCCACAGACAGTTTATGGTGATAGTCCTCGTGTTTTGTTAACACTGTAGAGGTTTTTTGTTAGGATGCTTTCTGAATCTGTTATATCCTATTTTATAGTTATAAAAGCATATATATTAAGAGAAATGTTTGTTGTTGCACCCTCAGTTTTGTTTTCAGGTTGCCAGGAAGCTTCTTAGTAAATCCAGTCATAGCCTACTCTTTGCTACTTTTATCCTTGATGAATCTTGCCTGGAGAAGACAAAGGTATTTTTAGGGATTGCCTTCTTTGTTGATTTAATGTAATCTCCAGATTCAAGCTCAAAACCTTCAGTTTCCACCTTTGCTTATTTATATTAAAATCTTTTCATTTAGTTAGTTCAAATGGCATTTTGATATTATTCAGAAGGATTCTGTAAGATGAAGGAGTCGTTTAATGTGCTTTTGGTAGTGTGCACATTTTGGTAATGTGCTTTGCTTATAATGATGCCATTCTTTTTCATCAAATGATTAATAAGATGTTTTGAGTTAATTCCCTCTAAAACTTAAAAGAAAACTTAGTTCTAGGGAGGAGAGATGATATTATTGATGTTGTTGTAATCTGTTTAGAACAAATGAATATTTATTTTGAAGACATAGCAAGAACAGAAATACATACTTTCTCCCTCCCTGAAACACTTTGAGGAGTATACTCTCCTCTATCCTATCTCAGTACCTGGGGTAGGTGACATCAAATTTTTAACTCAGTTCCTTCACATCATGGGTCCTTCCAAATTCACATCTAAATGTGGCAAAAGTACTAGATTGAGTCTCTGTTTCAGCTATTACTGGCCTGGTATCTGAAGACCTTTCCTTGCCTTGGGGTCTTAATGCTTAATTGGCTATAAAACCACGGACTGGAGTCCCAGACCTTTGGATGGCTCACTTTTCTGACCTTTGAAACTGACAAAGTTGTAGCCTTCAATATTCTTCATCTAAAATGATAACAAAACAAAACAAAAAAACAAATGATGAGACAGATCTGTGATCTATATTCAGGAACCACATATTGGCCTCAGATACAGGAGAGCCCAAAGATTTTTCCCTCACAGCATCATGTTTTTTTTTTTTTTTCTTACTAGAATAATGTTAGGTAAGAATGAAAAGGTGGTGGTGGTGGGGGGAAGTTGTTGTTATTGTAGACTTGTAGACTCCATGAGGCTAAGTATCATGCCTCATCTAAATTCTAAACTTTATATATTCCCCAGCACTTAGCACAGTGTTCTGTGCACAGGAAATGGTTAATATTTTTTTTTTCTAAATGGTTAAACTCTGAAGTTTCTTAGACACATATACATTGAAACCTAATGATCTTCCCCCCCCCCCCCCCCCCATCTCTGTCTCCTTACTTCTGACTCCTCCTCTCCTCCCTTTCTATTTGGTCTTCTATATTCTAGTCAATTGTTATCTGTCGATTGTTACCTTTTTCTCTCTTCTGCTGTAGTCTGTTCCTCCCATCCTCATTCTTTCGTTTTTCTTTCTCCCTTTAACTGGGCATAATAGGAAATTTCTATATCTTTTTCTTCTTGTTAGTATTTGGTGTGCTTTTTGAATTAAAGTCCCTTGGTTATAAAGTAGATAAATGAAACATTTAATTTTTTATTTTTTGGCTGAAAAAAGGAATGAAGTCACTTTTGTATATATCCTCAATTGATTATTCCTTGGGGCTCAGTGGTTCTCAGCAGAAAAAAAATGTTCCTTGATCTTATTAACTTGGCCTCTGTTAGCATGTTCACATGTCAGGGATATCCTTCACCAAGAGCCAATAGAGCTGTCATTCTTTCTGCTCCCCTTTCCCCTGACTCCTACAATTTACTAAGTGGTGTCTACCATGTCTGGCCATTCATCACAGGCTCCCTCTTATCTTTGGAAAAACCACAGAATCAGAAGGTGTTAGAGATGATTTTGGAGGTCATCTATGAAAGCTTCATTTTATTGCTGAGGTAAAGTTACTTGCCTTAGGTCTCATAGATAGTAAATATCAGAGTTAGAATTTGAACGTGGGTCACCTGTCTCCAAAGGCCCTGTCATTTCCATTGCTCCATGCTGCCTCTCCAACCCCCTTGTTTTTCAGATGAATGAACAGACCTAGAAAGGGGAAATACCTTCTGAAGGTTACGCACTTTGGAAGTAGCAGGCCCAGGATTCACATCCAGGTCTTTTGAATTTGAGCCCAGGGTGTTTTCTACTACATTTTTTTTTTTTACTGTGTATCTGTGATGTTTAAAAAGTTTGAGAGATATAGTTTCTGGGTAATCATTTTATTAATAATGACACTCTGGAATGCCAAAAATAATCATGGTGGTGGGCTCCCAGTTTATGTCCTTGGAAGAATGAGTGTTCCTGAGAGTGACAATCAACTCTGATTGGTTAACTATTAGTGAGAGAGAATGAATATTACAGTGAGAGGTGGACCTGTTCTAACAAGGGGCTGGTGGTATAACTTTGGTCATGTCATTTACTTCCAAATCACCCCCCACCTGGGATATCTAGATGGAGAAATCTAGAAGAGTGATCTATATTCCCCCACCCAAGCTTGAGCAGAACACAATGGGCTGGGAGCTTCACTTTAGATTAAATTCCTTGTAGGGTTGGGTGGAGGAGCAATATCTAGATTGAGGAGAATGTTAATTCTATCTGCTATCATCAACCTGAGGCTGAGCCTTGAAATGAGGACTTTAGAAAAAGGGGGAGAACTCTGGATATCCCCAGATCATTGGTTATTAATAATCATATCTCTCATGTCTTTACTTTTAGGAGTTGTTCCTCTCGATCAGATATAAGTGAATGCTCTGACTCCCTTTCCCTGAGTCAGGCTGCTATATCTGCTGGTTTCTCTTTGAAACCCTGAGGGGTTGGGAAGCCTCTTCCTACTGCTATTGGATTGAGCCCCCACTGGCTGCATGCCACTCCTATTGTTGGGGACCAGTAACTAGCACTCCATTTCAACTTAGCCACTTAATATCTAGCTTTTATAAAGGCATATTTACTTCAAAGACATAGCAAGAATGTATACAAACATATCTTCCAACAGTTCTGGGGTATACTATCCTCTCCATCACCTCTGTCTCTGGGGGAATAGGCTCAAAAGTACAGAGCAGTGGTTCTACCAAGGTCTTGTCTGATGGGGTTGGAATCTGGGCCCCAGAAAGGAAAAACCCTGGACTTTCCCACATGGCCAAATCTCTGGCATTCCCCTGAGGCTATAATCCCATCAACTGGCCTTTCATTCTCCCCTCCATTTTCTTACCTCCCTATGCACACACACATACACACACACACACACACACACCCCACCACCACCACCACCACCACCACCACCACCACCACCACCACCACCACCACCACCACCACCACTACCACCACCACCACCACCACCTCCCTCCATTTCCCACCCTTAATCCTAGCTAGGCTCCATTCTCCTTTGGGCCCGAGGTCCAGGTCCCAGGAGTTCTGTTCACCCCAGCTTACTAGCCACTCCAATCCAGATCTCCTTAGTCTCTTCCTCCCGTCACCCCAAACTACTTGGCCACTCCTAGATCCCTCCCACAGTCTTTCTGTATATAAGGTCTATCTTGTCTCCATTAAGATGCTCTGATTCGTAGAATCTAGCCAATAGCCCATAGATGTTCAGATTCCTTAAGAACCTAGCTAATATGGCGAATCTTCAATAAACCTTGTTTTTGGCTGCAAGAAGGCTTGGGTCCAATTCTTTCGGGCAGGACCTGGATGTCGTAATTTTGGGATTCCAGGACCCCTAATTTCTAGACCGCATCATTGTCCAAAGGTAACATCGATGTTATGCTTGCTCTCCAGATCTCTTGAAACCCTTGAGGTCAGATATTCCACTCTCTTCACCTAAAAGGGAAAGAAACAAACAGGACCAAGGCCTGTTTCTCAAGGCCACAAAGCCTTAGAGGGAAGAAGGGAGTGTAAAGTTGTTGTGAGTGGAAAAAGTTATTGACTCCAAGAAAAGAAGGAAGGAAAGAAGGAAGGAAGGAAGGTCATTGACTGAGGCCAAAGAAGAGGTGGCTGATGATAACATCAGCCTTTTTGAATGTCTCCAAATCCAACCCAAGAAGCTCCCCTTTACTTGACCAGAACCAGTAGAAGCACATGTTCCAGACTCTCCAAAGCACTTCTCTTTTATATCATTGCCTTTCTCCCAAAAGTGAGCTCTGGAGCATCCTCCACTTGGAAAGGATGCATGAGCTGAGTAAGCTGGTAGGGTCTGAGCATCAATCAAGGTTCTCCAACTGTGGTCTCAGAGATTATTCAGCTCTAATCACCATCACTTCTGTGTCTGAGTGTCTTGGACAGCCAGGACAAAACCTAACCTAAAGTATCTTTGAGAGTTAGAAATGGGAGTCACTGACGACCTAAGGCTGGAATTGAGGTTTAGATTCAAGTGTCTAGGTAGTACTAGGGGCATTAGTATATAAGTGGTGTGAAGAGAAAAGAGTTCTCAATTTTGTAGCCTGAGGGTAGTGACCATCTGTCATTTACAGATAAGGAAACTGAGTACAGATACAGAGTACAAAAGGTCACTGAAGCAATTCTAATTTGGTCCTTTGTCTCCTTGCAAATTCAGACTGAGTTCTGAGTTCTGAGTTCATTGTCCTTCCTGGCCAGGGATGAGTCGTGCCTGATATTTCACAGATCACCTACTCCTAAGAACTTCCTGTTATACCATTAGAAAAAAAAAAAAGAAGAACCAATTCCATAGACCTCAATTCAATAATTCAGTAATTTTGAAAGCTTTCTTAAAGTTGGGGGAAAGACTGTTTACACCCTCCTATGATGAAATTTGGTTTGATTTTTAAATTCTCTTCTGGAGAAATTCCCAATAATCTTTTCCATTTAGTCTCTAGATACTTCAGCTGTTTTTAATTTATATGAGATCCTTCCTCCTCCCCCAAACTTGCTGGACCTCTTCTTTTTTCTTAATAATACTATGATTGAAGCATATGGTGGTAGTGAAAGGAAAAAAAGACATATACCAGATAGATTAATTTGTTTTATTTTAATAAGTTTCATTGATGACATTTCTAAATATACCCTCACAGTTAAACCATGTCTTGTAAGAAAGAAAAATAATTGATAATAGTGACTGCAAATGGAATTTTGCTTTGAATTTATTGGTCTTTTTTTCTAAGAAAAAATTATTTTTAGATGTTTTAGTTCATTTGGTGCAACTGAGGAGGTGTCTGTGGATCTGTGAACTCTCGATTGGGCAAAAAAAGTCCTGGATTCTAGTTCTAGCCCTGTGTCCTCTTGCACTTCCCCCTCTTTGGGTTGCAGTTTCCTTATCTATGAAAGGAGAAGTTTAGCCTAGATAATCTCTAAGTTTCCTAAGATTTTAAAATTCTATTATTTAATTCGTAAAGTTGCTATGTACTGGGAAGATGCTGATCCTGTATCCAGGGCACGAGATAGCAGCAGGTGGATAGACAGAGCAGACAAAGCACCTCACATGTACTTTCTCAATATCAGAAATCAAGAAACACCTTTGGTGAAGAATTTAGGAAAAAGCTGGATGGGATGGACAATTATGGATGGGTTTGAGCTGCTGCTATTGGACAGAGCAGATCCATTGGAGAACTAGGTACAATTCCATGAAAAAGGAGGCAGTCTAGTCATGTATTGAAAGACAGCGTAAGGATCTCTTGAGAGCTGCATCAATACCTCCTGAAAATATTACAAAGAGCTAGAGAAAAACTTCTAGGAGGTTGAATGGATCTGTTATGGAGCATTTGTGTAAAAACATGGACTCCAAGACTTGCACAGGCTGTGGGGGAATGGAGGGGCTGCAATCTTTACTAGCAGAGGAACTTCCCATACCCAGGAAATCATAGATCCATCAAATATTCAAGAAGGATTCAGTGTGTCAGTCTCTCGGCTTCCAATAACATTTGTTGTCTTCAATAAATGTGAGACATTTGAACAGGCATATATTGTAGTGGAAAGAATGCTCAATTCTAAGTCAGGAGATCTGGATTTGAATCCTCCTCCAGATTCTACTTGGGTCACCATGAGCAAGTTCACTTCATGTCTCAGAATCTTGGTTTGTTCAATTGTCAAGGGTGTGCTTGGGAGGAACCTGGTCAAGATTAAAGAATGAAGACTTTATTCTGCATTGAAAATATTTCCCTAAAGTCTCCCATGAAATGTTACAGAATGAAATAAGCAATATACACTTTCAACATATACGGAAAAACAACATACTCTCCCAATATATATAGGAAAACAATATATGTAACAACTGCAACAGTGAAAAGAATAAAATGAAGTCAAATGCTCTGGAATTATACTAGTGGAGCAAACCCAAAGATGGGAAATACATTTCCCTCCCTTTCTTGGAGAGGTAGGCAACCATGGATGTGCAATGTCACCTATATCTTCAGATTCAGTCTCTGTTTTGGCTGGGTTTACTTAACTGTTTTTCCTTGCTACTGTATAAATTATAGGCTCACAACTTAATTACCCTGATCAGTGCAATGATCAATCATGATTCTGGAGGACAGATGATAAAACGTACTAGGAAACCGGCATTTATTAAGTGCCTACTATATGCCAGACACTGTAATAAGGATTTTACAAATTTCTCATTTGATCCTCACAACAACCATGGGAGCTGGGTGTGATCCCCATTTTACAGTTGGGGAAACCAAGGCAGACAGAATTGAAGTGACTTGCCCAAGGTCATACAGCTAGCAGATGTCAGAAGCCCTATTAGAACTCAGATCTTCCTGATTCCAGGCCCAGTACTCTACCCAATGTGCTACCTGCCATCTAGCTGAGAGGTGATGAACTTGGTACAGATTGAGACAAATTTTTTGGACATGATCAGTTTGGGAATTTGCTTTACTTAACCACATGGATTTGTTACAAGGGTTATGTTTTTCTTTTTCTTTTTCTTTTTTTTTTTCAATTGGTAGTGACAGGAATTAAAAAAAATTTATTAATCGAAAAAAATTAAGTTAAAATAAGTAAAGGCTTACTGAGAGTTGGGGGGCAGGGGAGAGTTGAAAAGAGTAGATATACAAATGACTACTAAAGTAAAAACCAAAAGACCTCACTAAAAAAATCTTTTAAAAAGAAAGAAAAGAAAACTTCTCCTTATGTTATTAGAAACATCCCTATTTACACCACATTTGAGACTGCTTTGGCATTGCTGATGCATCACCAATTGGCTGTGAACTCTTCCAGCCCTGGGTACTCTTTGGCTCAACCAAATTCAAGATGATTGATTGATTCAGAGTCAATTTCAGAGCACTTGGTCCATACCTTTGGACTAGGCCTTTAAAAGGGAGAGCTAGAGACACAGAAAGGGGGAGAGATGAAAATTACAGAGGGGCTACAAAAAGAAACCCTGGGATGGAAGCCTGCATGTGCACATGGTCCCTCCAGAAGAATGCTTGACCCCAGTAGGGGAAGAACCAAAGGAGAGAATCACATGGCCTCAGAAATGTCAGAGACCAGAGGCAGTGGCAGAGCTATGTAGAGCGCCTGCAACAAACAGGGATGGAATGACCAGAATGTTCCTGGACAGTGAGAGAATTCAAACCATGATGTAGAAGAGCAAACTTGAACTGTATGCCTCAGAAGGACTGTGAGTCATGCGGACCATGAAGGTCTTGGGAATTAGGGTAAACTCTTGAATAACAGTAATACTGAAGGGTTGAGGTCTCTCACTAAAGTAAATAGTAATACCCAAGAGTATAACTATTTGTAGAGAAGACTGTATAGACCCAGGAGAGGAAGAGACCACCTGGATAGGAAAGGAGGCCAGCTGGATAGGGGAAGGAGAGTTGCTTTGACTGTTCGTGGTTTGAGGTACTTCTTTTCTGTTTTGTGGGTTTTTTTTTTGTTGGGTTAAATCAGTGGTTCTCAAAGTGGGTGGACCAAACTATTTTTGTAATAATATAAAGATACTTTAATTTCTAATAAGTAACACATAAACAAAAGGTCACTGGGGAGAGGGAACTCAATACTTTATAAGAATGTAGGCCAAAAAGTTTGAGAACCTCTGGGTTAAAATTAAGCCTTCCTGTATTTGATGTATTGTTAACCTGAGTACTTTCATGGGAACTAATAACCTTTTTCTTGACACCTTGGGCAAAGCTGGAGTTGAATGATCCCAGGTTCCGTTGGATATAGAGAAGACACTAGACATAAAGGGAGCAATTTGTGAAATGTTCCCAAGATTGAACCCAAGCTATCTAAACTGTATTACACAATGGTTGTATGGTAGGAGGTGGGTAAAGATGCTTCACAGATTGGTTGCAAGGGAAAGGCTCCACATAATCTAGATCTTTAAGATGTAGAGAAGTGGGAATTGTTATTTTGAGGTCCCATCTAATTTACTCCATGTGTAAGGCAGAGCTGGTAGTTCTGAGCAACACAACAGTATGTAGAGCTCAGGGAAGAGGCAGGCTCCATGAGGAGAGTTCTCCACACTCCTTTCTCTACTGACACAATTTCAGGAATGTTCTTTGGGTGTAGCCCCAAACTAGGCTGGGTGGGGAATCCAATTCAAATTATAACCCTGGTATTTCCTCAGGTCCCTTGAATGAACTTGGATCAACTCCTAAGCCTGGCATTTAAGACCTTCTACCTTTAGAACCCAGTCTACTTCTCTAGCCTAGCCCTAGATGACTTCTGAGGTTCCTTGCAGCTCCAGATCTCTGATACTAGAATCTGTCTTTTTTTGGATGAACCCTTGTCAGTCAGTTCTCTGTCACCCACACATTCTGTGAACTGAGCTATCTTTATTTCTAGGCTCAAACTGTTTTGGGGACTAGATAGGAGGTGTTAAGCATGTGGCATGAGAGTAATTAAGAAATATTTATCAGAAGAAATAAAAATACAATAAAACATGGTTAATATTACATTTTAAAGCCAAGTCAAGATGTGCCCTACAGGGATCTTTATGTAAAGTTTATTGGTCCCCATTTTCATCTGAGTTTCCTTTGACCCCGCACTTGCATATCTCAGTCCTGTTCATCCTATCTCATCTAACCGGGGAGCCCACTAAATATGTGAACTTTACAATTATTATCTCATTTGATCCTGATGTAGAAGTAGGTGATATTATGATATTCATTTTACAGATGGGGAAACTGAGGCACAGAGAGGTTAAGTCACACAACTGAGGCACAGAGGGGCTCAAGGTCACACAGTTAGGAAGTGTCTGAGACTGTATTTGAACTCAGGTCTTCCTGACTCTAGGCCCAATGCACAGTGCTCTATCCATTGTACCACCCAAATGCCTTGGCCTTTTGAACTCCTATGGCCTTGGCTGCCCATAAAATGATTTGTAATATAGTTTTTTCCTTATACATTTATTCATTCAATTAACATTTATTGAACATTACTATGTGCAAGGTTTTATGCTATATAAGGCTGTTTTCCTCCATCCTCTTAGAAGGCAGTGATAATTTTTGGGCTCACTTGTATTTCCTACAGTTAAGAGTCTTGTCCATTGTACATGCCTATTAGGTGTGTTGAGGCAGCTAGGTGATGCAGTAGATAGAGCACTAGGCCTGGAGTTCAAATCCAGCCTCAGATACTTCCTAGCTATGTGTCCTTGAGCAAGTCACTTAACCCCTCTGTGCCTCAGTTTCCTTAACTATAAAATAGGGATTATAATAGCACTTGCCTCCCAGGGTTGCTGTGAGGATCAAATTAGAAAATGTGTGTAAAGCACTTAGCATGGTGCCTAGCACATAACAGATGCTTAATAAACGGTTATTCCCTTTCCTTCCCTATTAATATGGAAACTCTTAAAGGCAGGGATTATATCAATTTTGTTTTTGCATCCCCAGTATATTGTCTGGCACCCAGTAAGCGGTTAATAAATACTTGCTGAATTGAATTGAACTGTTGGTTGATGAATTGAACCCTTGGATATATCCTAGAAGTGATCTAGACTCTTAGATCCAGACCAACATTGAGTGAGCCACTTGGGATCATGTGGAACTCATCTGCCTAGGCCTTCATTTGGAGGTTCCCAAACTTATTTGGCCTACTGCCCCTTTTCAAAAAAAAAATTACTCAGTGCCCTCCTGGAAATCTATTTTCTTTAACCCTTTAATGTTTTGTTTTTGTTTTTTTTTGAAATTTGCATCATTTAAAAAATATATAAATTTTTTTTAAATGATGCTTCTTAAATTTAATAATTTATTATAAATTTGTGGTTTTTTTCCTGTATTGAAATTTTGATGATGCAGTATTGTGTCATGTAACCATATAGTATCATATTGTAAACAAATCATTACACACTCATATTCCTGCTAATACATGCTGGACTTCCCAACAATGTGCCACACCCTCACCTACCAACACTTGCTTGTTAAGACTTACTGGCAAACTTGACCATTGATGGGTTCTAACTTGCATTTTGTGTGATTCTTTGGAAAATAATGTAATCCCTATGACTTTAACTCTGTTACACAACAGATAAAATATATATGAAGAGTTTTTCAAAATTTTCTTCTCTTCTTTCCTTATGCTTCCACCGCCCTACTTATTTTTATTTAACACCCCCCAGCTGAACCCAAGGCTACTGCCACCCCCCTCGATTGGTCCAGCATCCCTCGGGGGTGGTATTGTCCACTTTGGGAACCTATGCCTTCATTGATTAAGCCTGTGCTTCTGAAACTGAATTGTACTCTGTAGGGTTGGAGATCAGGGTGGGGTGGGGCTGGTTTTTTATTTTTCTGGTTATCCTTTAGGATATGGCAGCTAGGTGGCGTCATAGTGCATAGAAGAGCAATAGGCCTGGAGTCAAGAAAACTCATCTTCCCTAGTTCAAATCTGGCCTCAGACACTTACTAGCTGTGTGACCCTGGGCAAATCACTTAACCCCATTTACCTCAATTTTCTTATCTGTAAAATTAGTTGGAGAAGGAAATGACAAACCACTCTGGTGTCTTTGCCAGGAAAACCCCAAACTGCGTCACAAAGAGTCAGACACAACTGAAAAAACAACTGAACAAAGTTATCCTCCAACTGAGCCACTTAGAAAGGAACATGAAGAACTATTGGATAAATTAAGTGCATTAGACTAACATCGGATTTCATAATTTACAAAGCATCTTCACATACATGAATTTGATCTGAGACTCATAATACTCCTGTGAGTATAGAGGCAGGCGTTATTACTTCATTTTAGATAAAGAAGCTGAATTTCAGAGTTTAAGTGATTTGTCTAAACTTACACAGCTAGTCAATGGACAAAGCCATCACTATAGAAAACAGGCCTCTCACTCCTGTTTCTTCCTAATCTGCCACATTGCCTGTAGAGTGTGTTTGATAAGGGTCCATGTTCTTTCCCCACACAGTTTCAGATGGTGAAAATGCTTCCTTGTACTCTGTTGTTTGTATATTCATTGCATCCTAGCAGATTTGGTAGTCCAGGTCACATTATTTGCTGATGTGTTATAAATTCTAATATGGCTTTACCTTAGAGAAGTACTACTCTTCCCCTTCTCCCATTGCATCCCTTTACTGCCATGCTCTGCAATTGTCCTGTTTTCCATTAAATAGTGGTAAGAGAGGTTGTAAGACAATAGAATAACTTCTCCTGGGATATGAAATATTAATAGTTTAGCTCTTGAAGGAACAAGGAACTCTCATGGGAGCTGTAGGCAGGATTCAGGACTGAAGAATGGTTTGATGGGCTCAGAGCACGCCTTCCATTGGAGTCTGGGGACTGACCATTGAGAGTTTATTAAGTATCCTACATGTAGAGAAGCATTATAGTGTTATAAAAAATAGTATTGGAATAGAGGTCAGAGATTGGAGCTTTAGTTCCACCTGTATCACCATTTTGCTGTGGGATCCAGGGTACTGGTTTTCTTTTAAAGTAAAATGAGGTGGTTAAACTAGATGAATTCTATGTCAGCACAGTGTGGCAAAAAGATCACTGCACTGGACTTGGGTTCAAATCCCATCTTTGGAACCAGCTGTGTGTTTGATTGAAAACAAGTCACTAAACCTCTCCGGGCTTCAGTATTTTCATTTGGAAAGTGGGGATAATAATTTCCTGGGAGATAGGGTGGCTTAGATGATAGAGAATTGGTATCAGAGACAGAAAGAAAAAGGTTTGAGCCTTCCCTCTGGTTTTGTGAGACTCCAGGTGAGTAACTTAATAGCATGGTGTCTTAAGGCTATGTTGCTGGACAACCAGAGGCAACTAGAGGGCACAGTGCATAGAGCACTGAGCCTGGAGTCAGGACGACACGACATGAATTCATGTCACATCTCAGGTACTTCCTTGGTGTGTGACCCTGGGAAAGTCACATCACCTTTGTCTGACTCAGTTTTCTCAATTGTGAAATGGGGATCGTAACAGCACCTACCCCCTAGGGTTGTGAGAATGGAATGAAGTAGTATTTGCATAATGCCTAGCACATAGTAGGTGCTTAATGAATGCTCATTGCCTCTCCTCCTCTTATTAACTTGATCTGTGTTGATGGAAGGAGTTTCCTCATGGAGAGTTCCCTAAACCAAAGAAATCATAGCTCCAGTCCAAAAAAAGAATGTACTTACTATAATAGAGTTGTTGTGAGGCTCAAATAATATATAAAGTGTTTTGCAAACCTCAAACCCCTATATAAATGTCAGCTGGGGATGAATGCTAAGCACTGTGGTTATAAATACAAAATAAAGCAAGTCTATTAGAGTGCCAGGCCTGCAGTCAGGAAGACTCATCTTCCTGAGTTCAAATCTGGCCTCAGACACTTACTAGCTGTGTGACCCTGGTCAAGTCACTCAACCCCCTTGGCCTCAGTTTCCTCATCTATAAAATGAGCTGGAGAAGGAAATGGCAAACCACTGCAGTATCTCTTCCAAGAAAACCCCAAATGGGGTCATAGAGAGTAGGACACTATTGAATAACAACAAAGGGAGTCCCTGCCTCAAGAAACTTATATCACAAGAGAAGTAGAGGAGGTGGCTCCATGTATGCTGTATCATGCATAGTGGCCACTCCCCAGTAAACCTCTTGGTAAAGGAGGGGATCTCAAACCCATTGGTAAGTTGAGGGGATGTCTAGCCCAAGCATGTGAAGACTTCTTCCCCTGAATGGTAAATGAGAACAATTTGTTCTAATGGCCATGGCGGCAGCTGAAATTGGCACTGTGGAGCGCTTAGAGCTTGGTCAGACATGGAAGATGCCAAGGGCATCCACTGCATCCTGGGCCATCATCAGTCATCCCGACTTTTGTCCTGTCGCTGGACTCCAATGATGCTAGAAGGAAGAGTGGAGGACGACTTTGTGCAACTCTGCCTCACTTCAATCCAATTTATGTGTGAGTCAAAAAGCCAGGAGAGGCTGTTTTGGTCAGAGGAGTCCCAGAGGTAATGGTTGGAGCCCTATGGAAGTCAGCAGACCAAAGGCTGTGGTATGGTTAGTTGGATTACAATTCCCATAAGAAGAGGCAGAGACAAAGGGACAGCAGTGCTTTGGGGGTGGCAGACTGGATAGGATGGGAAGTGTGTTTGTAGTTGGTCTGGAGCCAGCTAAGTATAGTGTGGGCAGGATGAGTGTGTGATCACTCACTCACCAGTTTTGTTTTGTTTGTTTTTCCCTGGGGGTGGGGAGTAGGGAGAGTTCCAGAACTGAATGGATTAAATTCCCCAAAGCATAGTCTCTGGACTTTTGGAGGTCCTGTCATTGTTATCACCTTTTCTAGCTCTAACAGGCTATGATTTGATGGTGTGTTAAGAGGCAGAATGTTGGAAATTGTCTTTCCTTCTTCGGTTGATACAAAATTCAAGCAGGATAACTATCCATTATTATTTAATAGATTCATGTGTGACATAGATCAAATCAGTTCTCTTCCCAACCCCATTTAAAAACTCTCAAACCCCCCATAGGATCAATTCCCATTAATGTTATCTATTAAGACTCTGATCTTTTAACAATTTTTCTTAATAACCTTAATATTTTGGATCAGGACTAGTTGTGGCTAGTATAGGGATTCAGTCTCAGGATTGGAATAACAGTGAAACATTTGTGGGCATATAAAATTCAACACAAAGAAATTTATTTAACAAGAGAAGATTTTTAAAAAGTACAGTCACTGATTCAAATGGATAGGCTTCTCTGTTTCTGTTGAAGGCAACTTCAATTACTCAATTTCATGATTTTGGTGACATTCTTGACTTTTCTCTCTCCTTTCCCTTTCCTTTAATATCAGCTACTAAGTTTTATTAAATCTATCTCCATAATATCCCTTGCATCTACCCCCTTCTTTTCACTCTTTATAAAGTTAGCATTTATATAGTGCCTACTATGTGCCAGGCACTAAGTGCTTTACAAATCTCATAATGACCCTGGGAGGTAGGTGTCATTATTATCCCCATTTTACAATTAAGGAAACTAAAGCAGAGATTAAATCACGTGATCAAGGTCACACATATAGTAATTGTCTGAGGCATGCAGATTTTCCTGACTCTAGGCCCAATGCTATGTCCATTGAACCACCTACCAGCCTCACTACAATGGCACTAATTTAGAAGCTTATCATTACATGCTTAGACAATTGATCTCCCCTTTCTATGAGCAGAAGCTTGGCAAAATATTCTTACCAAGACACAGGGCTGACCCTACTCAAAAGCATGGAATCCCTGTGGCTCCCTATTGCCCAAAGGATGAAATACAAACTCTTAGACCTGGCATTTAAGAGCATCCACATTGTGCTGCCAGCCACCCTTTGCAGTCATGTTTTGCATTGTGCCCTTCATGTATGTCATGTTTCAGCTACATTGGACATGGTCAGTATCATGTTCTATTGCCAGCTTCCATATATTAGCATAGTCTGTTCCATATGCTTGGAATGCTCAAAACTCAACTCAAATACCACTTCCTGTTAAGCCTTCCCAAACTTTTCTTTTCTCTCCACCCCCAATAAATATTGTTAGTGCTCTTTCCTTCCTCAAATTAGCTTGTCAAATTAAGTCAAGTTAACAATATTTATTAAACACCTAATATGTGCCAGGCACTGTGCTAGGCACTAGGAAAACAAATTTGTGCAGAAAGATACATGGTCCCTGCCCTCAAGGAGCTTACATCCTAATGGGGAAAGGAAAATACATAAAAGGAAACTGAAAAGTGTGTGTGTGTGTGTGTGTGTGTGTGTGTGTGTGTGTGTGTGTGTG
>NW_020954587.1:5582513-5589598 GCF_900497805.2 Vombatus ursinus | reverse complement strand
GTGTGTGTGTGTGTGTGTGTGTGTGTGTGTGTGTGTGTGTGTGTGTGTGGAGAGGGCAGGGAAGTACATGGTAGCGAAAATCTGGAGAGTCAGAAACGGAGATTGGAAAGGAGTAAATACATGGCTCGCTGAGGTATTTTTCTTAAAATGGAGGTTTTCTGTCTACATGTTGTATTTCCTTGGTTGTTGTTTTTTGTCTTTTTATCCCCAGTGCCTAGCACAGTGCCTTGTACATAGTAGGTGTTTAGTAATTGCTGAACTAAATCAAGGCCTCCCTCCCCTCCCCCCCCACCCCTTACTTGGCAGATGAACCAAGGCTTAGGGGTTGGGACAGGATGAGCCTCAGATGGAGAAGGCCTGCGAAGGAGCTCAGGCTCTGGGGGTTTGCAGCTCTTTATTAGAGGAGAGGAGTTCTCGTTAATCAGTTCTGTTTGCTCAGGAAGGATGATCCAGCCATGTTTTCTAACTTCAGAGGACCACCAGGGATGGATTCTTGCAAATGAAGCAGTGGCAAGATCTGGCATAGGAAGGCAAAATTTCTTGGCCCTGGAGATAGCCAAGTCCGCCAAAATAACAATAACAATAATAGGGGCATCTGGTTGGTCTAGTCAGTGTGATTTCCTTCCTTCCAGGAACTCTGAGCATTTGCACAGACATTACCTCATAGATCTTTCCTACTTTCCCCCTGGGGAGGAAACTAAGCATCACCTATTATTATCCCAAACAGAATATGAAGAAACTGAGGTAAAGAGAGATTAAATGGATTGCTTCCAGAAAATGGTCTAATCAGAGGTTACACCCGGGACTGTCCTCTGGCCTTTGAGACCACACTGACCACAATCACTTGTTCTGCCTCACCTTCGGAGCAAACTGTGTCGCCATCTGTGAGATTTGCATCTGTCATCCCAGCTGATGCCTAGTCATGCTTAATGTAAAACCTCAAACTAAAGGCCCTTATCAAGCTATGTCAGTGTGTCTCTAACTGGGGATCATGGGCAAGTTGCCAAAGGTTTGCCCAGACTGAATGCTTTTATCCTGAGCTCCCCACAGCAGTGGGAATAATCATGATGGATCAAGTCGGCTGGCTGCTTCACCATAGGTCTCAGGGAGTGGCTGCATCTTAGTGGGGGTCCCTTAGTGGGGGCTCTGGGGTCTAGTCGCCAATATGGTAGGATTTTGAAGCTCAGATTTACATGTTTACTCCAGGGAGATTTGGTAGGCAATCTATTTAAGCTAACCAAGCTCCCAAGAGAATAATTCAGAGACCAAAACACCAGTTTATTAATTATAGGGGGACACAAATGAGGTTTGGTTGTCTGCTCTCCTGCTAGCTAGACCCACTCTGGAGACCAGGCTCTAGGTGAGAAGGAGGAGGTGAGGTGGGGATGAATATAGAACCAGAGCAAAAAGGTTTGGATGGCAAAGACCAAGGGATATTTTCATCGAGAAGTGGGAAGAAGCCTGTGTGAGGAAAGTAAGGATGGTGTGAGACCCAGGGAGGGGAATTGAGATGGTGCCTCAGTGACAGCTAAGACTCCATTTATGGAGAATAACACTGAAGCACTGTGTTTAAGAGGAGAATTGGGAGCTCTTAAAGGAGAAAAAAAGTACATTTTCTTGAAGCCTCAGAAAAAATGAAGGGAGCAGAGAGGCTCTCAAAAGATGAGTGGGTGCTAAGTGAGCTGTCTCAGACAGCTGGTCAGGTCCTGTGGAAAGATCTCAGTGACGGGTTCAATGGAAACCATGGGTAATCTCCGACAAGCTTCAACTTCCCTCCCACCCCTATTTCTCTGGTTCTTTGGGAAGCCGGCTAACCAAAATCCCAGTCTTTCCCGCTTTAACAGACAGTTCCCAGAGATTCATTTTCCACTCAGACAGAGTTTCTTTTAGAGTGTCTGGAGGAGTGTGGGGCTGACAGAGGCCTAACAAGTCAGGAGGTAGAGCATACCTGTCTACTCCATTGCATCCCTGCAGCAACGATTTTAAAATTTTAAACGATTTTAAAGTTTTAACCTCTGTGATCCCCTCAGCATTTCACTCAAGGACTTGTAGACAAAAGCTTGGGTTGAGAGATAACACATAAAAAGGGCTGGGAGGGGCTCCTGGGCCCTACACAATAATTTGTTTGCTACAGCTATGACTTTTTTTTAAATTAAATTTTATTAAATTTTTAGACCAGAATTCTCTTCCTCTCACCCTCCTTCTCCCCTATTGAGAAAGCAAAGGGGAAAAAAGAGGTTACAAACATGTACAGTCAAGTAAAAAATATTCCTGCACTGACTAGGTCCAATCCCCTTCTCCCTGCCCTCCCCACCCCAAAAAAGTATGCCTCAATCTGCATTCTTTGTTCCTCACCTCTGTCTAAAGGTGGGTAACATGTTTCATCCTGAGTCCTCTGGAATGGAGGTTGGTCATTGCGCTGATTAGAGTTATTAAGTCTTTCAAATTATCTTTTACAACATTGCTGTTACTATATAAATTGTTCTGGTTCTGCTTACTGCACTTTGCATCAGTTCATACAAGTCTTCCCAGATTTCTCTGAAACATCTTCATTGTTTCTTACAGCACAATGGTATTCTAGCACCTTCATATACAATAACTTGTTCAGCCATTTCCCAAATGATGGGCACCCCCTCAGTTTGCAATTCTTTGCCATCATGGAAAGAGCTGCTATAAATATTTTTATACATATGGGTACTTTTTCTTCTTTCTTTGATCTCTTTGGGACATCAAAGGTAGGGAAGGAAAAGGAAGAGAATAAGCATTTATAGAGTGCCTATTATGTGTCTGGCACTATGCTAAGTACTTACAAATCTTATCTCATTTGATCCTCACAACAATCCTTTGAGGGAAATGCTACCATTATGCCCCTTTTACAATTGGAGAAACTGAGGCAGATAGAGGTGAAGTAACTTGCTCAAGGTCACACAGCTAATAAGTTGTCTGAAACTAGATTTTAACTCAGGTCTTCCGGACTCCAGGTACAGCTATCTACCCACTGAGAAATCTAGCTGCCTCTACCAACCTAGTAGATTGCTACTACTGGGTCTGCTGGGTCAGAGAGAAGACATGGTTTAATATAGAACTAAGACTTTTGAACAAAGCAGCCAAAAGCCACTTTACTCCCTTCAAGAGGGCTGACCTGGACCTTTGAGTCCCAGCAGTGTAAGAGCTCTGAGGGAACCCAGCGCTCATACACTCCTATGGGTCAGTTAAACCGTATGCTGACCTTACCTGGACTCTGACTTCCTTAACGGAGACATTCCTGAGTTAGGATGGCCTCCTTATTTCCATTCATCTTTGGGGTTTTTGATGGACAGCTAGCATCTCTCATCAGCCTAGCAATCTGCTATAACTCTGTCCTTTTTTCTTTTCTAATTAAAAAAAATCTTTTTAAATTTTCTTTTCTAATAATTCTTCTATAATAAAAGTCTACATGCCATGTGGACTGGATATTCACGTAACCAAAGTAGGCATCTTCTCTGACAAATTCTTTTGAAAGAAACATTGGGCTAGGAGGTCTTTGGAGAATGTATGCTCCATGACGATCAGATACGGTTTCCATTTTTTTTGTCTTTGAAACTTCAGTGCTATATATAACCTATATCAGATTGCTTGGAAAAGGGGGAGAGGAGGAAGAAAAATTTGGAATTCAAAATCTTTCAAAAAATGAATGTTGAAAATTATCTTTATGTGTACTTGGAAAAAATAAAATACCATTAACTGCAAAAAAGAAAGAAAGAAAGAAAGAAAGAAAGAATGAAAGAAAGAGAGAAAGAAAGAAACTTCAGGGTCTAGTGTTTTTCACATGCTTAATAACTGTTTGCTGAATCGAATTGAATATAGCGCATCTAGTCCCAGCTCTGTCTCTAAACTGCTGTGTGACCTTGAATAGGAAAACTCCCTTCTCTGGATCTCAATTTCTTAAAATGAGGGGCTTAATGTACATGACGTCTAATATTTCTTTTTAAAGCACAGGTTTGGCTATGCTCAAGAAGCTTTGGTGGCTGCTCATTTAGTATGGGATCAAATACAAATGGATTGGGGATCTAGCAGATGCCCAGACCACCTAAGGTGACTTCCTCCAAATGGAAGAACCTAGGGAGTTGCTTTTGGGAGACTGAGGACTGTAGCACATGTGAACATTCTATGTGTTTGGGACAGTCTTTCCCCATTGGCTGGTAGCCAGAACTGTCTTTAAAATGGCCTGTCTCAGTACCTGTGGCAACTTCTGTGATACTTTTGAGGGAAGAGGAGACTCCATGAGAGACTCCATGAGATTATGCGGTGAGGGCCAAGGGCCCTAGAACCTCCTTCTAAGACCATGTGGTTCCAAGAAATGGGGCTAGGGATTTAGCTTTTTCTTTCCTTTCCTTCTGTTTTAAGGTACAGGGAGTGGAGTTTTTGATTTGGCCTCAGGGTTGGAGCCACGGTGAGCCCCCAGTCTGGAATCCAAGCTGGATATTTGAAGCCAGTTCAGCAGCAAGGCACTGAAGAACAATGCCTAGGGACTCCAGGTCAGCAGCAGCTGGCACTGAAGACAGCTTCGAACACGAACTTGGTGGGTTTAATGTTATGTAGGAATTGAGCTAAACTATGAGTATAATTCTGAGGGGGTACAGGCCCTGGGAACCCCCCCTCCAAACTCTCCTTGAGTTTTCTCCTTTTCCCTCAAAGTCAAGTCTCTGGCCTTTGCCTGCCTCTGGCCATCAACCCATCCCAGTAATCCTCTAAACAGGCCTTTCATTGTGGCTACACCCAATCTCCCAGTTCTGTTCTGTTACCTTCAGATGGCTCCTGCCGCTTCCCACCCTTAATTTCATCTAGACCCCTTGGGCACCCTGGTCCTTCTTGGTTACCTCACAGTCACTACTTGTCCACTCCTAGATCCCTCCTACGGTCTCTCTTTATATAAGATCCATCTTGGCCTCCATTAAGGTGCTCAGAGTCTTAAAATCTAGTTAATAGAGCAGATTGTCTTGGAATCTCGCTCACCCCAATCTGTGTTCTAATAAACCTTGTCTTTGACTGAAAGAAAGCTTGGGTTGAATTCATTCAGGCAGGACCTGTGTCTCTTGCTCTCGCTATTTTGGGGCCCCAGCACCCCTAAACCTCAACAATTCCACCTTCTCCCCTTGCCCCGCCTCCAGACAAAAAGTGGTCTAAGGTGGGATTATGCCTCCTAGGTACTAGGGAAAATGTTCATTTGTTCTAGCTTAATTTTTGAAGCAAACATTCCTCTGCAAAAACTAATCTGATGTTAAGTGGTTAAACGGAATTGAGATGCTAGTCACTGGGTCCCTAAAAATGGGGGAACACAGGTGGTGCGGTGGATAGAGCATTGGCTCTGGACTAAGGAAGACCTGAATTCAAATCCGACCTCAGACACTTGATCACTTGATACTAGCTGTGTGACTCTGGACAAGTCACTTAACTCCAACTGCCTCGAAAAAAAAATGGGGGAACACAGATGGTGGGAGCCTGAGTGGATGACAGAGAAAAGAGACATAGCCAACCATCTCAAGGTACTTGAGAACTATGAAGGGGTAAAAGGCCCTGCCATGACAGAATGGGTCTATAGTCAAACTACTCTGTTTAGCATTTAAAATTCTTCACAGTTTATACATTTATCTCCCTCATGTATTTTGCATTCCAGCCAAACTGGATTACTTATTGTCCCCCTCTGTGCACTATCCTCATACCTAGAACGCTTCCCTTCCTCAGCTCCATCTCTTAGAAGCCCTAGTTCTCTATAAGACCAAAGTGCTTCCTCATCCAGCAGGCTCTTCCTGAATCTCCTCTTCATTAGTACTCTCTCTCCCCAATCACTTTATATTAATTTTGTACATTTCATATGTTTATTTATCTGTGAACATGTGTATCCTCTCTTTTCCTCCCAGAACCCTTCCCCATAGAATGCAAAGATCCCCGAGGGCAGGCATTAGGAGGAGAGTCATTTAACTGTTTTGGGCCTCTGGTGATCCTCTCTAAAATGAGAGGGTTGCGCTAGATGGCCTCTAATCTCCCAGTCAGTCAGTAAACAAGTATTTATTAAGCACTTAATATGTGTCAGGCCCTATGCTAAGCTTGGGGGACAAAAATAGCCTCTCACATCCCTTCCGACCCTAAATCTGTGATCTTGTGATCCTATAACTGCCTCACTTCTGTATTTATATCCCTAGTGCCCAGTGCAATGCCTGGCATGGAGTATATGCTAAATAAATGTTTGTTGATTGGTTAAATGCTTCCAACTGTAACAGGCTGTGAATTTCTATTCCATTCAGACTTGTGCTTACAATGCACCCCTCCTCCCATTTGTTTCTTACTTTAGAAACATTTTTCAGTGATTGCTTTTTAGGTTGGTGGTTGCCTAATGATTTAGGGATCTTAATCTCATCAAAAAACTATCTCTGAATCACTGTAGAAAAGGTTTGTCGTGAGGCTTCCTTTGAATAGCCAATCCCTCCCACAGTATAAGGACTCTTATTTATCATAACCCATCATAGAGGTCATCTTTCCCCTGACTTGGGAGCCCATGGCCTCCTCCCAACCTTTGCCTCAATAATCTTTTGCCCTTTATCTTGGGAATCCCCTTACCGTGGAGCTTGGAGCTCTGTATCCACTGATTATAGGGAGTAGCTATTTCTCACCTGCCTTGGAGCCCCTCCCTTGATTAAACCTGAGACCAAAGTCTTGGAGAGTCTTGGAGAAGGGAAGGAAGAGGTGTTGCTGGATGAGTTCTGAAGCACCAGTTTGCAGTTGGAGGGAAATGTGAACTCCCACTGTTCTGACCCATGCTTTTCCTAGGAAAATCACTTCATTGGAGCCCTTAAGCTGGGCTAGAGCCTGGCTCTTGTGTTGATAGGAGAAGCAACAGAGGGCAGGAGTTCCAGGGCAATAACATGTCTTCCATTTTATTTTATTTTTCAATTAACTAGCATTCATTTTCTTTCTTTCTTTTTCTTTCTTTCTTTCTTTCTTTCTTTCTTCCTTCCTTCCTTTCTTTCTTTCTTTCTTTCTTTCTTTCTTTCTTTCTTCCTTTCTTTCTTTCTTTCTTTCTTTCTTTCTTTCTTTCTTTCTTTCTT
>NW_020954587.1:5507678-5582503 GCF_900497805.2 Vombatus ursinus | reverse complement strand
TTTCTTTCTTTCTTTCTTTCTTTCTTTCTTTCTTTCTTTCTTTCTTTTTTTGGCTAGGCAATGGGGTTAAGTGACTTGCCCAGAGTCACACAGCTAGTGAGTGTTATGTGTCTGAGGCTGGATTTGAACTCAATCCTCCTGACTCCAGGGCCAGTGTTCTATCCACTGTGCCACCTAGCTGCCCCCATTCATTTTCTTTCTTTCCTATACCCAATTTAAAAGGAAAAAGAAAAACACTTGTAATAAAAATGCGTAGTCAAACAAAACAAATTCCCACGTGTCCATATCCAGAAATATATGGCTCATTATTCATCCTGACTGTATCACCTCTCTGTCAGGAGGTGAATAGCATGTCGGTCTTCTGGAATCATGGTTTATCATGGCATTAGAATTCTCAAGTCTTTTAAAGTTTTTTTGACTTGACAGTGTTGTTATTTTATCAATTATTTCTTGGTTCTTCTCACTTTACTCTGCATCAGCTCATACACATCTTCACAGATTTCTCTGAATACATAAATTTGTCATTTCTTATAGCACAATAGTATTCTATCACATACACATATCATAGCTTGTTCAACCATTTCCTAACTGATGGTCTTTGCTTTAGTTTTCAGTTTTTTGCCACTACAATATTTTTGTGCATATGAGCCCTTTTCCTCTTTCTTTGATTGCTTTGGGGTACAGGTCTAACAAAGGTATTTCTAAGTCAAAGGACATGTGCAGTTTAATGACCTTTTGCTCTCTAGAATGACTGTACCATTTCACAACTTTACCAGTAGTGCATTAATATTCTTGTTTTCCCACAGCTCTGCCAACATTTGTCATTTTCCTTTTTCTTCTTCTTTTCTCATCTTTGTAGGGCAGTATCAATGTCAAAGCTTCTGACACAAAGTTTGAACCTATGATTGGTGGATGATACTGGACTTTCTAGGTATTACTGGATAGCTATATTCAGCCTCTGTTTTTTTGGCTAAAGTAAAATCACCTTTTTCTCCTCCATCCTGACAGAGACTTGCTGGTTCCTAAGTATCCTCCTGATGAGGTCTAGAGGTTAGGGGTGCTAGAACCCAAAGATCACAATACGTGGGTCCTGCCCGAAAGAATTCGACCCAAGCCTTCTTTCAGCCCAAAACAAGGTTTTTTGAAGATTCGCCATATTAGCTAGTCTTAAGGAATCTGAGAGTCTGTGAGCTATTGACTAGATTGTGAAAACCTGAGCAGTGTCTAGATTATAAGAATCAGAGCATCTTAATGGAGATGGGACGGACCTTATATACAGAAAGACTATGGGAGGGATCTAGGAATGGCCAAGTAGTCTATGAAGTTATAGACCCTCCAGGGGTGGCCAAGGGAGAAAGGAGCCCAGCTAGGATTAAGGGTGGGAAATGGCCTGGGGCTATAGGGAGGTAAGACAAAGGAAGGCCAGGCTAGGTTAAAGGTAACAAAATTGAGAGACTGGGTGTAGCCACAATGAAAGGCCAGTTGATGGGATTCCAGCCTCAGGCAAAAGTCAGAGATTTGACCTAGTGGGAAACTCCAGGGTTTTTCCTTTCTGGGGTCCAGATTCCAACCCCATGACTCCCAGCTCTAAATTTGTGATCCTATAATACTGTAATGTGCGGTGTCTCACAGGCATACTGGAGTTCTATGCCAGGAGGAGACAGCATTAGCAGTAGCTAGCCTTGGGAGGCAGGTGACCTATTATTCTTGGTTACAATTCAAAAAGGGGTCAGTTAGCCATAGGCTGTAAGAAACTGGGCTGGGGGTGTGGGCTGTGGGGAGGGAAAGGAGGAAGCAGGAAGCTATATGCATAATGCAAACGACCTTCTCTAGCATCCTTCAGCAGGGGAGCCTGAAAGAATAAATAAAAGACCACTGCAGACCATCTGGCTGGGTCACAGGGCCTGACACTGGTTCTCTACCCCTATCTATCATATATCTTTCTATCATCTGTACGTCTATCTGTCTCTGTCCCTAGCCTTTTATGTATCTATCTGTGTCTCTATCTCCGTCTACACAGTGGATTGCTGTCATACCTTGCGATGACAGCCGGACATTGTGTCAGGAGTCTGCTAGGTTGTACCATACAATAGAATTCTGACTGTTGGGGAGCTGGATCCACACGATGGCTGATGGACAGCCAGCAGCATTTGGCTGGCTGAGCACAGCTAACATGCGTGCTGCCTGCCAGGCTTATTATGCTATTTGCCCATCTCTATTTACAGTGAGGGAGCTGTTCGTCAACCCCCCATCCTGCTTCTTTCTTTGGCTGGTTTCTCTCCCCCCCACCCCATCTCCTGTGTCTCTGCCATCCACACCTACACCCCCACCCCCCACCCCTCACCATGACCCTACTGCTTTGGGAAGGAGAGTAGCCTGAAGTTCTCCTGTGGGGAATAGAATCTCTCTGCAAGAGAAGACCTTTACATATTCTTGCTTGAAGGAAGACACTCTAAGTTGGGTAGCCAGGAACAGGATTAGAGAAGCTGGAAGAATAAGCCTCCAAGAGGTGTGCTGTATTTGGCATTAGGGCTTGGCACTCTGTGAGGGAGAAAGATCAGAACCCAGAGATTCTCTGTACAAACTTCCCAGCCCTTGTCTTTTCCTTTGGGCATCCTTCTCCTGAGCCCCCCTTCCCCCCTCCCCCCTCCCTATGCCAATTTTTTCAGTTTTATTTCCTCTTCTCTGACAAGACCCCATACCACAGCAAGGGCAGACAGAGAGGCCAACTTCCGTTCCCTTAGGAGGCCCAACTCCCGGAAGGAAGAAGCCCCTTGTGAGATTTTGAGGGAGTTAAACAGCTTGGAACAAGGGAGGCTGAACTCTCCAGCAAAGTACTGGACTCTGGGGTCCCCCTATTGTTCAGATGCTCAGGACTTTCCAGTGGGTACATATCAGCCCCTGACAGAAGCAGCAGATTGGGGTTGGGGGGTAAGGGAAGGGAAGGAAAAAGAAAGTCATAGAGAGCCAGAGATAGTAATACAGTATAAAAACTTCCAATGTGGTGAGCCTGGCTACCATTCAATCATTGTTTCTTTGCCTTTAGTCTTTTCCCTAGTAAGGCTTCCCACTTCTCTTTTATTGGGGTGGTGGTGGGGCACCCCTTGCTTAGGTTGGGTGTGGTAGTCCTGGCAAACTGGACAGGCAGAAAAAAGGTGTGTGTGTGTGGGGGATGGGGGAGTGGGGGAGTGAGTTCTGTGACCTCAGGAATCCAGGGAAGGCGGGCCATCACAGAAGGAATGGAGTAGTAGAGATATGTAATCAGCCTCATCGTGGCCTTTTGTTTCTGGTCTCATTACACTTTAAAGCCATTTATTAGTTCATCCCCAAAGTACCCCAGGGGGAGAAGGGAGGAGGAAAAGGAAGAAGAGGGTGACCTTATGACTATCCCTATTTCACAGAAGACGACTCTGTAAGATCTAAAGAGATTTACCCTGGGCTATGGGATGAGTCACTAATGGAGCAGAGAGTTCATTTAACTCAACCCCATAACTCAACTCAGATAATGGGGATAAGAGGCAGCTAAGTGGCAGTGACTGTAGTCTGGAAGACCTGAGTTCAAATGCAGACACTTTTAATAGCTGTATGCTCGCCCCAGGCAAGTCACTTAATCTCTTTTAGCTTCAGTTTCCTCACCTGCAAAATGGAGGTTGTAATAGTAATAGCCCTCTCCCCAGAAGAAAAGGGCTTTGCAAACCTTAAGGTGCTATTAGTCTTAGTTTTTGACAGAAACTTTCCCTTAGGGACCCACTTTGCCTTCCAGGAGCTGGAAAGCTGAAATGTCCACAGGTAACAAACAAAAAGTGGAAGTGGAAAGAGGGTACTCCAGCACTAAGCTAAAAGGCCTTTTAATTTCCACTTCCTCCCCACTGGCCCACGCCCCCACTCATGGAGATCTTGGGGCTTAGCAACAGAAGGGGCTTTAAAGCTCATCTAGTCAAACAACCCCTTTTTACAGATGAAGAAACTGAGACTCTGAGTGGCTGAATTTACTGGCCCAATGTCACACTGGTATTAAATGCCAGATCCAGGATTCCCACTTCAAATGTACAGCTGTTTCTCATTAATTATTAGTGAAGAGGAAGAGGAAGAGGAGAAAGAGAAGAGGAGAAGGGGGAGGGGAAGAGAAGGGGGGAGGAAAAGAAGAGGAGGAGGTGAGGGAGGAGGAGGAGGAAGGAGAGAAAAGGAAGGAGGAGGAGGAAGAGGAGAAAAGCCCTTTTGCAGATGGCTGGGTACTCAGCCTGAGACTGAAACTGAGCAGGTGGGGGCTAACCCCCCAGCCATATTTCATCATTGAAGGGGGGTGCCCCGGGAGCCTGCCTTGTCAGGCTCACCTGGCTCCATCGCTCGTGACAAAAACCGAGGTTTGGGCTGATCGGACTGTAAATCAGTCCTTTAAACCGCCCTCCCTGTGATTAGATGGAGGTCAGGAAAGGACAATGGGAGTCAACTCAGCTGCCCTCAGACCTATAGGTTCACAGCCTGTCGGGGCCAAGAGGAGAGAGCCCGGAGCCAAAGCCTCCCAGATTCAGAGCTCCACCCTGGAGTGTGCAGGGTAATCCCTGGGATCAGCAGGACTAGGGTCACTAGAGGGTCAGCGCTGACACAGGGCTAACCAATCAAGCAAGGCCACCTGCATGTTTAAATTCATCTTTTGCAGAGGGAGGGGGCAGCGAGCTCGGAGGGGGCTATGCGGAGACAGGAGATGCCATTTTCCAGGGTTTTTTCTTTCTCTTTCCTTCCCCGTTTTCACTGCTGCTATTCTGCTCCTGCTCTTCCTATCTTGCTTACAGGCAGATTTGATTCCAGTATAGTTAGGCAACACACAAGAAACTATCAAATACTCATTTTGGGTGTGTATGTGTCTGTCTTTAAAGGCAGATGCATGGGCAGAATTTTCCATTGATCCAAGGATTGGAAATGGAAGGGCTCTTGGAGGTCTTTTAATCCAGCCCCTTAATTTTTATGTTTGAGGCCACGAAGTCTCATCGAGGGTAAGGGACTTGTCCAAGGTCATAGACCCAGGTTCTCTGACTCCAAATCCAACATGCTTTTCATTGCGCTTGAATGGGGAAGCATGCAATACACATTGTCTGCCACATGCTAGGCACTGTGCCAAACTCTGGGGATTAAAAAACAAGAAAAAGCCAGTCCCTGCCCTCAGGGAGTTTAACATCTAATGGGGGAGGGGGAAGAGAAACAACACGTAAAGAGCTATGTGCAATCAAGCTGTCTTTACATAGTAAAAATGCAATTGAATCCAACAAACATTTAAACTCCTACTCTGTGAAGGACACTGGTTAGGCACTGGCTATCCTCAAGGAGCTCATGGCTCCTGTGGACATAGATAAAGATGTTCTAAGGGAGAGTGCTGTTCATCCTTAGCTCTCAAAGAGGACCAAAGACATCGTGAGGGAAAGTGAATTGGATTTAACTGAGGCAGAGCTGTGCAAAGTCATCAGCCTCACTCTCTCCTCCAGGCATCAGAGTCCAATGGCAAGACAGGACTGCTAGTGATGGCCCAGGATGCAGAGGCCTCAAGAGGAGACAGATACATGTCAGTGGGTAAAGAAGATTTAAAGTGTTTGAGGAAAATTCGGGGGGGGAGGGGGATCACTTTCAGCTAGGAGGAGCCAGGAGAGGCTTCAGTGAGGAGGCAGCACAGATTTGAGATGGTCCTGGAAAGAGGAGAAGAATTATTATTTTTTTTTTTAAATTTTAATTTTATCTTTTTAATTAACAAGGACTTATTTTTTCTCTTTCCCACAACCCTTTACCCAAGGTGAAAAACAAACAAAAGAAGGAAAAAACAAACAAACAAAAAACCTTGCAATAATATGACCAAGCAAATAAAACAAATTCCTACATTGGTCATGTCCAAAAATGCATGCCTCATTCTGTATCTTGAGTCCATCACATCTCTGTCAGGAGGAAGGTAGTAGCACATTTCATCATCAACACTCTGGAATCATGGTTAGCCACTGTACTTATCAGTTCTTAAGACTTCAGAATTGTTTATCTTTATGGTATTTTTATTATATAAATGATTTTCCTGGTTCTGTTCACTTCACTCTTAATCATTACATACAAGTCTTCCCAGGTCTCTCTGAAACTGAAGTAGGGAAGAATTCTGAAAGGCAGCAAAGAAGAGGGAGTGCTTGCAGGAATAGGGGATGAGGTGTGTCCTGTACCAATGGATGTAGGTTGCAGAAGGTGTATCTGTTTCAAGGAACTGCAAGTTTGGTTGGAACCTAGAGTGAGAGAGAGCAGGAAGGTAGAATAAGACCGGGAATATAGGTTAAAGTCTCTGATGGGGGCTTTTGAGTGCCAGGCCAAGGAATTTGTAGCCTATATGATAGACCACAGGAAAGTAGTTACTGAAATTTCTTGAGTGTGGGCATGCCATGATTAGACCTGTCTATGTGTTAGGAAGATTATTCTGGCTGCTGTGTGGAGGATGGATTGGAGAAGGGAGATAGGGAGGCAGAGAGGAAGAAGGGATACAGATAGACAAGAAAAGAGGAGATGACAAATACAGTCTGATGGAAAATTCTTGCCTGTGTTCTCTTCTTTTTGGTTCATAAGAATTACAGAATCAATTCACTCTAGTTATACCTATCAGTGGTTTGTATATCAATCTTTTGTCCATCATATAACTGCTATTTACCTTTGAATTAAATTAATACATTATGCATAATATTAAATTGAATCTTGAAAGTCTCTTTTTTGTTTCTGTTTTTGGAGGCTCAAAAGCTATATTCTTCTTTTTTTTAATGTAAGAAGGATCATTCACTAGCATTCCAAAAGGTAGAACCTGGTAAGCTCACTAGTCTGGGAGAAAACTGAGAATTCTTTGGGATTCTGGGCCAGAGGAAAGTAAGGCCATTGTTACCCCACCTTTCATGGTTCCAGTTTTGTTTAGGAGACTAGTTTTCACCTACCTATGGAGAATAGGTCGTAGGAACTGTCTTGTGTTTAGAGATCCAACATGGCACGATCTCCTTTTTCCTACTGGTCATGCTAATGATTAAAATAATGAAAATGAAAACAACAGGTTTTTTGTTGTTTTGGGAGATTTTTTTTTTCTGGAACAAAGAGGATCATCATCTTCCTTCTGGGCAAGAATGAAATAGAGATGAAAATGACATTAGCCAGGGTGAGATCCTAAAAAAGACGAAATGCTCAACACTTCCCAGGTCTGAATTGGACTGGATGTTTACTAGCATTTAAGGGCCTGAGGAAAGCTGAAACACTGCAGGGTAACACACACACGTGAAAAATGTGAGGCAGACTGGAGAAGCCTGGCAAATAAATACCACCTGGTGTCAGTAATAAGGTACGTGCTTTGAGTTTTAGCATGGGGCTGTAAAACTTGACAGGATCAGTTTTACACATTGGACTAGAAAGAGCCATGTGGGCATTCCAGCTGGGTTGTTTCTTTCTTTCTTTTTTTTTTTTTTTCTGGATGGGAGGCAATCTGGTCTGGTGAATGGGGAGACCTAGGTTCAAATCCTGCTCATAAGACTCAATAGCTTGTGTGGCTATCGGCAAATCACTTCATCTCCTGGAGTCTCAGTTTCTTCTTCTGTAAAATGGGGATGATAATCCTTGTGTGAATTACAGGGTCCTTGGGAGGCAACTTTACATACCAATCTGCAAACCTTAAATAGCCATAGAAATGCCAATTGTTATTATTGTCCGGCTGTCCAGCCTAGGACAGAGTAATTCTACAACACTGAATAGACGATAAAGAAAACAGCGAAAAACACATCCCAACAGGAAACCACCCACACACTGTACATTCCCTCCCTCCTCCCTTCAGATCTTTTGTGCATGTCATGTAGTGGTAGTTCCCTGCATCATCCCCCATGTCTTTCTTGAGATAAAGGTGCCTTTGGCTGAGAGCCAACTTTCTGTCCCTGGGACCTTGAGTCTCTAAAGGCCACACAGAATACAAGCCTCTCCCTGATTCTCAGGCTTCTGAGGTCTTCTGAATCTTTGTGTTCCCAGGGTGCTGATTTGTCTGACATTTTTTTTTTTCAGGCAGTTCTTACTGCCCATCATATAGTGTGTGTCCACAAAGATGGATACTGCCCCTTAGAGCTCAGGCAGGCCACCCTGAGTCTACATGGTCAGCCTGGCTAATTAAGATGGTTGCATTTAAAAAACAAACACAACCAGAGTTGAAGGCCAAGGAGAGAGAGTCTTCAGTTTCCAGGAATAAACCAGGCATTAATTCCAGTCAGGTTTAAATAGAAGTTAAGTGGTAAAAGAGAAAGACGGACAAAACTGAGCTTATTCTACTGTATACAAAAGATTTTTAATCAGACCCAAGAAAGTTCCTTTGTCTTAACCTTCCCTCTCTTGCTACAAAGTCCCCTGAATTAACCAAAAGGAGAGTTGGGGAGGGGGGAGAAGAAACAAAAACCCCAAACCCCACTTTCCAGGAGGTCCCTGGTGAATCTGTGCTGTGGACACTGTCATAGTCTGGGTCCTCTAGATAGCTCCTATTAAATGGTAGATTCCCCTGGAAAGTGTGGGGGATTTTTTGGTGGGGAGGAAGGGGTATAGTGTGTGTGGCAATGGGTGGCACAAAGTTACATGGCTACCATGAGCGTAACGAACTATTAAGAGAAATTGCTTAGTTTTACTGTTTCCTGAAGGCTTTGCCTTTTCACAACCTTGTAGGGGCAGTCCAAGTATACTCCCAGAAATTTGGGCCCATAGGTTGACTTGCCTGTGACAAGTAAATACAGAGCCAGCACTCCAAAGATCTTCTGATTGAAAGGTCAATCCTGTTTCCACTGTGTTGAGTTGCCTCGCCTGTCCAGTATCTTACATGCCTTGTCTTATCAGAACCTTACAACGATTCCCCAAAGTGTATTGTGCAAGTAGTATTATACCCACTTTACAGATGAGGAAACAGATGCAGAGATTTATAAAAGGTAACACAGTAGTGTGGGGAAGAAAACTTTTGTAATTAGGGGAGTTAGGCAAGCCACTTAATTTTTCTTGGCCTCATTTTCTATTTTGTGTGTGTGTGTGTGCGTCTCTAAGCACCTAGCCCCAGTGCCTGGCACATTGTAGATATTTAATAAAGGATTGTTGAGCTGAATTGACAATGAGAAGGTTGGAGTAGATGGTCTCTAGGGCTCTTTCTATGACTCCCAAGTCCAGTCCTTTCCCCACTTTGTTAGGATGCCTTTGCCTTTTTTTACCCAGGCTGTCCTTACTGCCCATCAAAAGTGGATACAGCCCCTTAGAGCCCAAACAGGCCACCCTGAGCTTAGGTGGTCAGCCTGAATAATTAAGATGGTATTTAAAACGCAAACACACACAGAGGTGAAGGCTGGGCAAGAATTCCTTTCCAGGGAGTTCAAATCTGGCCTCAGACACTTACTAGCTATGTGACCCTCTGCAAGTCACTTAACTTTGTTTGCTTTAGTTTCCTCATCCGTAAAAGGAGAAAGAAATGTCAAACCACTCCAGTATCTTTGCCAAGAAAACCCCAAATGGGGTCACAAAGAGGATGAGACTAAAGTGTCTGGACAACAGCAAAGGAAATAATAGCCTCTTGAGTCCCCCATAACTTCCCTCAGCCTCAGTTTTCTTCTTCAATAAAATGGGGACAATAATAGCATCTACCCTGGGGATTGAATCAACAAAATCAAAAGGAGATAACTAGTGAAGTGCTTTGCCAGCCCCAGGTTGGGGGTGGAATTGATGCAGAGGAGTGGGGACCCACCTTTTGTTTGCTCTTGGAGAGGAAAAAGGTGCTCCAAATTTAGTTGATAATGGATGCTCTGAGGCAGAGATGGGCTAAATATCAATGATAAACTGAAAGTCTCCTCTGAATGAAACACTTGTCTTGGGGGACCTCTAGAATGCCCAAAGCCATTATTCCTCAATATTTCTGAAACAATAGAATGAGGGGGAGTGTGAGAGTGTATGTAAAGGATCCTGGAGGGCTTAAAATCTTTCTCTGCTGGTATTCCCAGTTCTGCCTGACTGTGTAGCATGGGGTCACCTTGGGGTTCAAGGGAAGGGAGAGTGGGTTGGCTCCTGGTGGGGAAATCTGCCCACGTTCCTTACCCCAATCACGGTGATTTTCTTTCTGGCTTTCACTTGAGAAGCCAGAGTTTTACAATGGTTTTATAAATAACCATTGGCCCTGGGAAAACTGCTCACACAGAGAAGGCCAATTTGAGTTATTTTGCAAATGGTGCTTGTTTGCAAGACTGTTATCTTATTCAGTTCCTGTTCTCCTCTCTTTCCTCCCCCCCTCCTTTTTTTAGCAGAAGAAAGTAAAATCTGGCCAGGCCTTCACTTCTCTGTATTTGTAGCTTACACCTAGAGCAGCAGCAATGCCAGGCTCTAAATGGTAAGCTCTAAACTTCCGTGGATTTTTGGTTTTGTCTTCTCCTTGGGGCTCCCCCTACCCCATCCAGTCAGTTTTATTGCCAAGTCCTGTTGACCCTGCTCTTACAATATCTTTGGAATCTCATAAAACTATAAAATGCTGGAAAATTTTTTTAAGAAATATTTTCTCCAAAATAATGAAAATACAAATAAGTTTTGTTGCTTAAAGTAGAACACTTCAATGATCTAGGGAATTACAATTTTTTTGGTAGAATGCCTTGTTTTCCCCAAATTCTAGTTAATGACACCTCATATTCTTATAGTGTTTTAGAGTTTATGAAACATTTTCATTACAAGAGCCCTTCTATGACATTATTTTCCCATTTTTATAGGTCACAGGATAATAGATTTAGATTTAGAAGGGACCTCATAGGTCCTCTCACTGTATAGATTTTATTGTTCAGTAGTCTGACTCTTCAGGACCCTCTTTTCTTGGCAAAGATACTTTTTACAATACAAAATCACTGGAGTGATTTGCCATTTCCTCCTCCAGCGGATTAGTGAACAGGTTAAGTGACTTGCCCAGGGTCATGTAGCTAGTAAATGTCTGAGGTTAGATTTGCACTCAGGTCTTCTTTACTCCAGGTGTAGCACTCTGTCTACTGAACCACCTAACTATCTCCATTGTACAGATGAAGAAACTAAAATCCAGAGTGGGCTTTGCATGGATGAGGAAACTAAAGTGACAGGTCTCTCCTGACTCCATCATACCATACGTACAAACATATGTAGCACTAGTTACATGGTTTACATTTCTCATGTGTCATGTCCTGAATATGCATTATTTCTGTAGACTATCCTAACAAATTTATTGTATGTATCTAGAATTAATCTCTCTTGAATGCAATATACAAATTCAAGATGAAATGTGAGGCAGTCAGCCAATAAACATTTATTAAGCACCAGAAGGGTAAGACCCTGCTAGATGTGGCTACTCAATCGTGCTATCTGGCCAGGCTTCCTCATCCCAACCTGACCTGCCACTGGCAGGTTTGGGGTTACTAGAGAGAGAGCACAACCATGCAGATATCTCAAACTTTCTCAGGGTTCTAAGAATAACATCATTATGTGTGTCTCCATGTATAACTATGTTCTTAACATTTGCCCCTCTAGCTTCTAAGCCCCCATTAGTGTGCTTCACATTTATGTATCAGTCAGTCACAATGATGACACCATTAACTCTCGAACATAAAATATTTCCTTAAAGATAAAGCAGAAGCTAGAATAACCACTACAGTTACTTAAAACAAATTCAGGAATAATCAAACATCAGAGTCCATCTATAAACCTGAATAATGCACTCCCACTAATGTCCATAGTGTCCATGTGGGGAAAGTGAGTATACCCTTATAGAGACCTGGGAGAGAATCACATGAGTGGAAAAACCCATGTGCTCAGGGAAAGTCACAGCTCTGGATTTCATGCTTTGGTGTTCTTGGTTCTTTTGGGAGCACACTGTACCACATGAAACTGGCTTCTCCGTCAGCTGTTCCCTTTCTGGTCCTCGCTGCTAGACAAAGCTTTCCCCCTTCTGCTGTATAGCCAATGAAGCAGTGACAAGCTTTTTTTCACTTAGTACCACTCTCGATATAGTGCTGAGAAAAATATTATGTTCTTTTAGTGACAAGTGGGTCCTTTAAGCCAGAGACTGCCAAGTTCCTCAGGCCTACAAATAGCAGGAAATTCTGCTTTGTTCAATTAGCTCCAAGCCTATACTTGGAGTACAGCAGTGCTTATAGCAAAACTTTTTAGATTGACTCTTTAGGCAAACCCAAAAGTCAACACCAGACAGTTTTTTACTTAACAGGATTCTACTTTGTCCAGTCTGTTCCTATGGAGAGGGGGATGGCTGTGCCCCAACAACTGCCAGCCAATTGCTACTCATAGGACAAGTCAGCTAGCCTGGTTGAAGCAGCATGATTCTTTGAGAGAGATACAGGATATGCCAGGCAATTCAAACCAGTTCCAGCACCATCACCACCTTGACTATCCTCTCCCCTCAGAGCTTGATGCAGATAGCCTAGAACCCTGAACTCCAGAGCATTTGGAATAGCAATGTGTCCAGCCCACTGCTCACAGCTTTCATCCAGGGAAGCAGTCCCTATGGAGATGTAGAGTTGCTCCTGAAGATGTTATAGCCTCATCTATTAAAGACTCAAAAAGAAAATTCTTGCCACTGGCATCTTTGCAACCATCAAATGGTTCATCATCAGAAACCAATATGATTTTATCAGTGGAAATATCATTAAAGAAGCGGCATTATTATTTGCTTTGCTGCTCTACCCTAAGAATCATGGGACCTTTCCATTTGACTTGTAGTTGAAACCTTTTGTGTGTGTTGCTTCTCCTAATAGAATGGGAGCTCCTGGAGAGTAGGGACTGTCTTGTGTCTCCATTTGTATCCCCGGTGCCTAGTATAGGGCTTTGTACGCAATAAATGCTTAATAAATGCTTTATTTAGTCATTTATTCATTCAGCTCCATTTCTCTTTTAATTGTGCAGTAGTTGCAGAGCCTGTCTTTTGCCCTTCTGTCTCCCTCTCAGCAACCAGGCACCTCTGAGAGGTCCCCTCCTTGTCTCCATTTCAGTTTGTGGATGGTACTAGACAGCAATAAGTTAATAGGGAAGGGAAGGGAATAAATATTTATACAGCATCTACTACATGCCAGATACTGTGCTAAATGCTTTACAAATATTAACTCATTTGATCTTCACAACAACCCTGGGAGGTAAGTGCTCTTATGATCCCCATTTTACAGATGAGGCAAATAAGGCAGACAGAGGTTAAGTGATTTGCCCAGGGTCACATAGTAAGTGTTGGAGATCAGATTTGAACTCAGGTCTTCCTGACTTCAGGCTGTGGGCTCTATTTACTGCATCACCTAGCCACCTCAATAATTCATTTGTAACATTAATGATAATTGCAGTAGAATTCCCTCTTCCTATGCCTTCCAGCCTTTATTCAAACAAACAGCAGGTGCCGGGATCATCAAGCTGATGTCTTTCTGTTAGCTTACTTTCTTGCTGACTCCTTTACTTTCAGCCTCTTCACACTGGACTTTTTCTGCCACTCAGTGCCTTGAATAAAGCCTCCTAATGGCTAGTGACTCTCCTTTACCGTATGAGATAAAATGAAAGAGAAATATCTTTTGTCAGTCATGGATACAACAGTCCCCTTTTAATTATCCTATAGTTGCCAGGTATTTGATTTACAACTTTGTCAGTTATAATAACTTTTAAAACTCTAAAAATAGCCACATGCAAATAAGCTGGGGCACCATAATGCTCTGGAACCATTGTCACCTCAGCCATTCCACTGCCCTCAGAGGGGTCCTCTGGGTACATGCATCTGAAGGGCAGTTCTCCATATGGTCCTTCTAATAGTCTCTGACTCCCCTTCACAGTTTGTACAAGAAATTGTATTTCTTTTCAAGCTGATTTCGTACTTTTTCCATATGCAAAAGTTCTTTTTTTCTGCTCTTCTCATCAACCAATCTGTTTCCATATGAAAGGGTCAATACCTTACACATGTAATTTAATAACACCCTTAAACTTGAAGACAAACTAACTCCCTTTCCTCCTAGAATTCTAGAGTCAGAAAGCCTCAATTAAAAAAAAAAAGGAAAAGGGAATTGGAAACAATTTTTCCTTCCTTTGATCCTTTCTTTACACTTCTATTTGTACTTTCTACATTTTTCACTTTCTCTTTTGTGCTGATTATTTACATGTGTTCCTTAATAGATTTTAATCACAATGAGGGCAAGGAACCTGTCATTCATTTAAAAAATTTCCTCCTGTGTGACTTAGCTGAGCGCTCTTAGAAAATAAGAGGCAAGTAAAAAAAAATGTTTATTAAAGAAAGGATGGATTCTCTTCTCAGAAAAAAAAGATAAGGTGATTGTATTAAGTTCGCTTCCTGCCTTAAATCAAGCAATAGAAAGGAAGAATTAGTTACCTGTTTGCTCTTTCTAACTCAATTCTAACTCACACTTCCTTCCTTCCTAAAGCAGAGACCCAGTTCACTTCTTGTCTTCTCTCTTTTTGTGCCTTTGCTCCTCCTTCCCTGAAATGGACCTCTCATGTCCATTTGTTGGTCTTTCCTTTCCTTTGGAGGCCACTTCCTTCATGAAACTTTGCTAAAATGGTTCCCATGAAGCCTTTGTTTTTGTATGGTGGTATGTTCTTGATGAAAGGTTACTTTGTTTTGCCTGAGGTATCATGGGCTCTTTTAGCATCACATTTGAGGATGATTTGTTCAGTTCATACATTTGTTCAGTTCATACATGGTCAGTTCATACTCCTGAGCTATGCCTTTGGATTTGGCTTTTTTATTATTTGAATTCAGGTCTTCCTGACTTTAGGGCTAGCGCTCTATCCATTGCATCACCCAGCTGCCCCTTGTTTAAGATGGAGACAAAGAAGCCTGTTGAACAAACAGGAACTCTGATTATGCATCCACATGAGGTCCTTACAGGGAACTACGTACATCAGAGAACCACGTTACCCCAGAAATGGTAGTGGGTGGAAAAGGGGGAGGAGTTACTGGGCCAAGCTGGGAACAGTATGAATAACAGCCGACAGCAGTGGCAGAGCCTGGACCTAATGTAGGGGCTCTTTGATAATACCCAGTCCTTAGACAATGTTTCCCACGTCCATAGGGGGAATTGCTTGACAACACAGAACTCTAGACCAAGTGAAGAATTGGATTGAACCAGTAGAAACCTGAGCCAAGAAGCAGTAAAAGACAGAGCCATATTGTAGAGAAGCAAACCTGGGCTTCTACATCACTGGTACTGTGTTACATAGCCTGTGTTGGGTTTGGGGTTGGGATCAGCTCTTCTCTAGCAACCCTGAGTGCTCCCTCCATGCAGGTGGTCTTAAGCCCAGGGTAGTATTTTAAGTATGGGGACCCCTGAGGTAGGTGGGGTGCTCTCTAGCAGGGGAAGGAGAGTTGTCTTAACTTGAGTGTGAATCCTATGTGGGTTTACACTTTTTTGGGAGGTGGTATCACATTAAATTTGCAATTCAGCCTGCAATTTGAGTTTCCAAAGGGGTGACTGACTACTATTCTTAATATCCTAGCCAGGGGTGGGAAACCTGTGGCCTCGAGGCGGAAGGTTCCCCACCCCTGGTCTAGTCAACGGTGGGGAAGAAAGGAGAGAAAAATCTCCTCTTCATTACGTCCCTTTCTCCCTCCTCCCCTTACCTCCTTTCTGCTTTCTGGAACATGCACAAGGGTAGGTCTCCTCAATTCTGAAACTAATACTTGGAGTCTTCTACCAACGGATTGGTGAAATCCCAAACTGACTTGATGTTTTTCTACAGAGGACAAGAGGCACATCTGAGTTTCTCAGCCAATTACAAGATGTTTCCTGTGCAGTATCAGCTGTTTTTTATCCAGCGACCAAAGCCTTATCGTCCTTTGGATTTTTTTCACATGTTGCAGGTTGTAAAAAAATTCCTTAAACATCTACTACTTTGTGATTACAATCTGGCACTGTTTAAGTGATTGATTAATTTTGTGACTGGTGGATGATGGAGGTTGGGTGATGGAGGAACCAAACTTCCCTCTCTTACACTTGACATCTTGCGATTACATTCTGGATTTTCTGATCACATTAAATGAGGTAGGGCTTGAAATCTCCTCCCTTACATTTGAGTGTTTGTTGGTCTAAGTGCTCATTTGGAACCTGAAAGCCCTTCCATTTTTTCAGCAAAGACCTAGACATGACCCAAATTCTGATGTTCCAGAGGGAAACCTTGGGTGGAAGCACAAAAAAATAGTGTGATTATTGTTTAAATTGTTGAGATTGAACTCAGTTCACATAAACCCAGAGTTTTGGTTCTGGGTCATGGATTGCATTTGTATTCTCTTCAGCTCTATCACATTGCTTTGCAAATAATAGGAATTTAACAAATACATTTTTTTTTTTGGATGGAGGAAAAGAAGGAGGGAAGAGTCAATTACTACCAATTCTGGAAGTCAGAGGCAGAGCTGGGACTAAGGAGAAGACAAAGTAGCTAAATGTCTGGGGCACAACATTAAATGGGGAGCAATTAGGGACACAATATTACTTTTTATAAATTCATCTATCTTTAATGCCAGAAATTCTGCTCTCTGTGACACAGAGGCATTCATTTTGTGTTGTCATCATAGGCTACATCAAAGCCTTCACATTTCTTGTGGCCAGTAACACAGGAGTGAAATTTTCCAGCCTACCTAGGGTATACAAATGCCCTGTGCCAGCTTTGCTTAAAAGAGTTTGGCTTTCCCTTTCAATTCAGCACGCATTTTTTAAAATAATAGATTTTCATTGATGTCTTAGTTTTTATACAAGGTGTTCCAAAAGTCTTAGACTCTTAAAGTTTTAAACTTTAATACCTTTAGAAGTGTAGAAGCTACATTTAGTCAGTCAGTCAATAAACATGTCTTAAGTGCCTATTGTGTGTCATACATTGGGGATATAAAAAGAAACTCATGAAAAATCCTTTGAACATTTTATACTCATTTAGTTTTGTGAATTTTGAATAATAAAAGTTTAATTTGAACAAGATGAGGGCAGCCTGTGATCGATTATGCATTGCATGTGAAATAGTTTCTGGATGACACTTTCTCAGACAAGTGGAGTGATAGAGGAGGTCCTTGTGTTTGGCTGCATTGGTCACCTCACCTATCTCCATTAGACTTTTTCTTGTAGGTTCACACAAAAGCTATTACGTCTGCATCAAACTTGGGATGATCTGAAGGCTAGGATTACAAATGCAGTCATTTTAGACACTGGGCAGTAGCTGATAGAAGTTTTCACAAAGTACAAAATTTGAGTAGAGCAATGTACAGGACAAAATAGTGGTTAAGTTGAATTTTAATAAGAAACATCCGTGTACTAAAATTTTTTTAATGTGGGGGGTTTGTAGCATTTATACTTCTGTAGTTATAGTTTCCCCTTGTATCCCTTCTTTCCACCAGTGTCATCTCATAATGGAGAATTTTTTATTTTTTAATGCTGAGAAAAAAAGTTCAGCAAAACTGATCAACATATTGGAAAAAAAATTTCTTTGGGATGTTCCCCATCTGTGTACTCCCTATCTGCCAAATGACAAGGCACATGTAATGCTGGCCCTGGAGTCAGGAAGATCTGAATTTAAATCACATGCTCACTAACTGTGTGACTATTGGTAAGTCACTTAATGTCCAGCTGCCTCAATTTCTTGAACTACAAAATGGAATAATATAGTACTATCTCCCAGGGTTGTTGTGATGATCTAATTCGATAATATCTGTAAAGTGCTTAGCACAGTGCCTAGCACTGTGCCAGGTACTTGATAAATGCTTATTCCCTTCCATTCCTGTATGCTTTCACATTTACTTTTGATTGTTTTGTGATTGTTCTTAATTTATACGGTATCAATCATTGCATCAATTGTTTTCCTGACTCTGCTTGCTTTACTTTGCATCAGTTTATGTCTTCTGTGCATCTTTGTATTTATCATGTTTGCTGTTTCTTAACATTACAGTAATATTCCATTACATTCCTGTACCATAATTTGTTTATCCTTTCCCCAATCAGTGGACATCCATTTTGTTTCCAGTTCTTTGATACCATGAAAAATATTGCTATAAATATTTTGATGCCCATGGAATTTTTCTTTTTATATGCTAGGTGGTATAGTGGATAGAGCTCTGAGCTTGAAGTCAGGAAGACCTGAATTCAAATCCACCTCAGATACTTCCTAGCTATCTGACCTTGGGCATGTCATTTAACCTCTGTTTCCCTCAGTTTCTTCATCTGTAAAATGAATAGCACCTTCCTCGCAGGGTTGTGAGGATCAAATGAGATGATCATTGTAAAATGCTTAAGACAGTACTTGGCACATAGTAGGTGCTTTACGAATGTTGTTGTTGTTATTATTGTCAATGACCTCCTTGGGGTATGTGCTTCACAGCACCAGTCACTTTATCTGTCTAATTCCAAATTATTTTCCAGTATGATCATGATCATACCAATTCACAGCTCTAGGAACCATGCATTACTGTGCCTGTCTTTCCTTAGCCCTTCCAAAATTAACCATTCCCATCTTTTGTCACCATTGCCAATCTGCTGGGTGTGAGAGGTTGTTTAGATTTGCATTTCCCTTATTATCAGCGATTTCTACAAATCTCTAATAATAAGAGAAATACAAATAAAAATTTCCCCCAAGAGCATGTTTATTCTTTCATATGATTATTAATAGTCTGTAATTCTTCTTTTAAGAACTGTTTATTCATATCCTTTGAGCACACCTTGATTGAAGAATGGCTTTTGGGCTTATAGAGTTCTGTAAGTTGTTTATATCTTCTATGCATTTTTGGATGGCAAACCTTTATGAATTTTTTCCCTGGGCCACTTCCCTTCTTATCCTAAATGGGTCAGTTTTTTTTTTTCAAATCCAGAAGCTTTTCAATTTCCTGCAATCAAAATGATCTATTTTATCTTTTGTAATTGCCTCTAGGCTTTATCTAAGAATTCATCCCCTAGCCATAGCTGTGAAGGGTATATGATCTGCTTGTCTTTTACTTTTTATGATGTAAACTTTAATATTCAGGTGACAATTTTTAATTTATTATGGAATATAGTATGAAATGTAACATACATTTATTAAGAACACATTATATGCACAATAATATGTTTAGTTCAAGGGACACAGAGACACAAAGAGAAAAATAAATCAATTTCTTAAGGAGCTTACTTTCTACCGGTGCGGGGGGTGTAATATGTACCAAGATTAGTGAATATAAGGTAAACTAAAGAGAGAAAGGAATAATTCTGGGGTTCAAGATGGGTTATTCATAGTGGGGGTGGCAACTGAGAACTGAAGAAAGAGGATTCTGAGAGACAGAGATGAGGAGTGAGTGTGTTCCAGGCATAGGGACCAGATTGTGAGAATTCAGAGAGATGGGGTGGTAAATTATCAAGTTCAAAGGATAGCTAGTTGGGCAGTTTGGCAGGGATTAGTATGAAATGAGACTGGAAAGGTGCTTCAGAGCCTTATTTTAGAGGACTCTAAAATGCCAGGCTAGACAATTCTCTCACCCTTCCTTTCTGACCTGGTCCTGGGCAGAATAACTCCCGCAAAGAAAGGTGGAGAGAAAAAAAAAAGGACATTCTGCCATCAATGAGGTGGTGATCAGAGAGTATACCATCAACATTCACAAGAAGATTCATGGAGTAGGTTTCAAAAAGTGAGCTTCTCCGGCTCTAAAGGAAATCTGCAAATTTTCCACGAAAGAAATGGGAACTCCAAATGTATGCATTGACACCAGATTCAACAAAGCTGTTTGGGCCAAAAAGGAATAAGGACTGTCCCATGCTGTATCCTAGTGTGTTTATCCAGGAAATGCAATGAAGATGAAGATTTGCCCAAAAAGCTGTATATGTTGGTTACTTATGTGCCTGTCACCACTTTCAAAAGCTGACAGACAGTCAATGTGGATGAAAACTAAATTGAACTTCATTTAAATAAAGTTATAAAATGTAAAAAAAAAAAAAATGCCAGGCTAAGCAGTTTGCATTTTGTAGGATAGGCAAAGGGGAGTTGCTGAAGATTTTTGATTTGCTATGGTTAGACCTCTGCCTTAGAGAGATTCTTTGGGCAGCTCTATAGAAGAGAGGGGAAAAATTATGGAAGGAGACAAATTTGGAGTGTGAAGGAAAACAATTTATTATAGTAAGCTGGAGTGTGAGGCAATAAGGGCTTACAAATTGGGAGAAAGGGATAGATATAGCTTGTAGAAGTAGAATCATCAGGGCTTGCCAACTAATTGTATATGAGAGAGAAGATAGAGGGAAACATCCAGAATAACCCCAAAGGTTGCAAATGTGAGTGACTAGGAAGAGAGTGGTACCCTCAACAGAAATAGGGAAGTTTGAAAGAAGGACTGACTTAAGGAGAAAGATGATGAATTTGGCTTTATACACATTCGGTTGGAAATGCTAATGGGACTTCCAGATGGAGTTACTGTTAGGTAGTTGGAAATGTGAGGTTAGCATTCGGAACAGAGAGTGTATAGCTATATGGAAATACAGATTTGGGAGTCATCTGCATGGAAGTGGTAATTGATTGAATCTCTGGGAACAGATGAGCAATGAGGGAGAAAATGGAGAGAGAAGAGTGCCTATTATTGAGCCTTGGAGGGATATCTATGATTAGGAAATAGGAAATGACTGATGAATCAGTAAAGGAGACTTGAGAGAGAGGTTAGACAATGAGGAGAGCCAAGACATAGTGCCGATAAATAGAAGTTAATGGAGGAAGGTATTCTGGAAAGGGGTCCATAGTTTCAAAAGTTAAGCTAAGATAAGTTAAGGAGTACATGGAATGAGAAAAGGCCTTCAGGTTTAGCAGTTGAGACCATGGACAAACTGTTTTTTTGGGGAGGCAATTGGGGTTAAATGTCTAGCCTAGAGTCACACAGCTAGTGAGTGTTACGTGTCTGTGGCTGGATTTGAACTCAGGTCCTCCTAACTCTAGAGCCAGTGCTCTATCCACTGCTCCACCTAGCTGCCCACATGGACAGACTTTTAAGTTAAGTTATGGGTAAGCTCCTCAAGTCCTTTGGCTAAAAGGTACTGGGGTGGGGCAAGTGACAAGTTCCCCACCCCTGTGTAATCAGGCAAATCCAAGTGTTACTATTGCTGATATACTTTGCCACCATACTTCAGCCATCTTCTTCTTCTCCCTGAACTTTTATTTTTGAGGAAGACCTCAGACCAGCCATGTGGGCCTCACTGCCCATACTTCAGCACCACCCCACCTCTTCCCTTCTGCCTTTTAGGTTTTGTCTTTGGGCAGGTAGGAGGCGCTATAGTGCACCGAGCACTGGGCTTGGAATCAGGAAGATGAATCTTCCTGAGTTCAAATCTGACCTCAGATATTAGCTGTGTGACCCTGGGCAAGTCACTTCACCCCGTTTGTCTCAGTTCCTCATCTGTAAAACGAGAAGGAAATGGCAAACCAGTCTAGTATTTTTGCCAAGAAAACTCCAAATGAAGTCTGGACTGAACAACATCAAATTTCCTCCACTAGAATGTAAGCTCCCTGAGGATAGGGACTATCTTTTTTTTTCTTGCTTGGATTCTTAGCTCTAGTGTGCTGCACAGTGCTTGGCACATAGGAAGCTCTTAATAGTAGCTTATTGACTTGACTATCGTCACTGAAAATCAGCAGAGATCCTCTAGCACAATCAGGCATTCCTCTGGGAAACATGACAGAAGTGCCCCAGTTAGGAAATAGACTTTCTTTTCATGTCATCCAGAGCCTCAGAAGGTAGCAACCCCCAGTCACTTTGATGAGCTGGCCATCAGAGCCAAAAAAAAAAAAAAGGCACAAGGCAGAAAGAAGCCCATTCTCCTTTGCCTTCCAGCTGGGGAATATGTTCAGCTGTTATGCATTTAGCAAAATCTGGCACATGTTCGGCAAAACTCTCCTCCCCTTCCTTTTTAGTTCCATTCAGCAACATTTCAAAGGAAGTCTGAAATGGGAAGAGACAGCACAGCCTGCTGCATAATAATGGGAGCCTCTGCTTTCCAAAACTGTCTCAGCTTTCCCATCTGTAAAATGGGGGTGGTAACACCTTACTTCATGGTGAGGATGCGTTTCAGACAATTGTGCCAGGTGCTCTGAGTTCTTTGGAAGGGAGTCTGAGACATTATGAAGATGATATTTGCTGTTGTGTGTCCTCTCTCATTAGGGGAAGTCCCCAGAGTTGAGAAGGCTCCTTTGTCTGTCCTGGGGATGGGGGAGATCTTTGCTGTTTGGTACGTTCTCAGCAGGTATTTCACAGGAATGCCCCGAGTAATCACAGTTGTAACACGAACTCTCATCTGCGTGCTTATGATTCACGATGGGGAAAAAATAACATTTTGTAGAAAGAGTGATTTGACGTCAGAGGGGAAGAGCTTGCCTTTTCCTGAGCTGTTGGAATTATTCGCATTTTGATGAGTGTTAATGGGACCTAGTCTTGAGCATCTTTGCCAAGGCAGCTTTCCTATCCAGGCATACTCTCTTGGTTTTGTGGATTATCTGGAGAGTGGGGCTAGGGATGGGAGAGAATACCTCATAGATAGAGCTTTTAGGTCTGACTTGTAATTTTATTGGTGCAGGGAATCTCTGTGAAGAAATTCCCTCTACCACTGCAGATCCACAAGTCCTTGGCAATTTATAGTCTTAGAGAGTTGCCTAGGGCATGGTGATTAAGTGATTTGCCCAGGGTCATGCAGGCAGAATGTGTCAGAGGCACAATTTGAAGTCTGAGAGAAGGAGGCCAACCTGGGATAACCCTATGTTCAATGCTACTGGGCCATACATTTCACCCCTCTGTGTCTGGATCCCACTGGCATTACCCTTTAGAAGCATCTGGGGTCAGAAAGACAAGTTCAAATCCAGCTTCAAACACTTCCTAGCTGTTTGACCCTGGACAAGTCACTTAACTTTGTGGCTATCTCAGTTTCCTCAACTGTAAAGTAGAAATAATAATAGCACCTACCTCCCAGGGCTATTGTGAAGATAAAGTGAGATAATATTTGCGCAGTGCCCAGCACATAGTAGTCACTTAGTAAAATGCTTGTTTCCTTCCTTTCTTCTTCTTTCTTCCTCTTTCTTCCTTTTTTTCTTCCCTTTCTTCCTGGAAGTTGGCTGGCAGATAGAGAGAAGGGCTGAATCCCAGCAATGAGCAGGCTCTTGAGCAGATAGATCATTCATCAAAAAGTCTACTTCTGGTTACTTCTGAAGTGATATTCTCAACTTGAATCAATCTTTTACCCTTCCTCTCTTGTGGCTGCCAACCTTTTTTAGCTTGAGGATTCATTTTTAAGGTCAAATTTGAAGGGCATTCAATCTTGGTGCTAAATAAAGATAAAAATTACAATGCTTGGTGCACATAGAAATTTTCAGACCCCTTTCAAAGAAGGGGTCCTCTGTGGCAAACCCAGGGAGTCTGGGGCCTTCAGAGAGGGAACCACTGTACTGATCTAATAGCTCCCTGAGATCAGATCTATTGTCTTCTGTAGGTAGGCTTTGTGTCTCCATCCCAGATTCCAGCTTTGTGCTCTATAAGCACTAGGAGCTTAGGAAATTTTTTTTTAATTGAATTAAATTCCTCCTCCCTTATAGGTATCAATTTAATAAAAAATTAAATTGCCTTTTTAATTGTGAACTTGAGATACCAATAATAACTAGCACTTTTATAGTTCTTTAAGGATTACAAAGTATTTTTACCAATATTATCTCATTTGATACTCACAACAACCCTGGGAGGTAGGTGTTATTATTATCCCTATCTTATAGGAATAATAATTTTATAGATGAGGAAACTTGAGGCAACCAGGGGTTAATGACTTGCCCAAGATTATAGAACTAAGATCTGAAGTGCAATTTGAACTCAGGTCTTTCTGATCAAGAAACCCAAGCACATCAGTGTAACAGAAGAACAAAAATAGAGCATTGTATGTGAAACGATGACCTTAGTTAGGTATATGCAGTGTGCTCTAGTAGGGCTCCTTCTTACCATAGGCAAATAGTATTCTAATCAAGTAAATGTATGTGGACTCCTCTACACCCCCCCTCCCCCCAAGCACGTGTAGATGTCCTCTGACTGATTCCTGCCAGCCATGATGACTCAGGGGGTTCTATTGTGTGCTGATAAAAAAAAAACTTTAAAAAATAATTTTTTTCCTGTTAACAAACATTAGTTTTCTCTCCTTTCTCTCCCCCACCCCCACCATCCACTGGAAAAGAAAAAAAGAAACAACAAAACCTTTGTAAAATAAATGCATAGTCAATGAAAACAAATTCCTATATTGGCCGTATCCAAACATATATGTCCCTTTCTGCATTTTTATTTCATTACCTCTCTGTCAGGTAGTAAGCAGCATTTTTTCATCATTGGACCTCTGGAATCATGATTGATCTTTATGTTGATCAGAGTTCTTAAGTCTCTCAAAATTGTTCATTTTTACAATGCTATCATTACAGTGTAAATTATTTTCCTGGTTCTGCCCAGTTCACTTTGCCTCAGTTCATACAAATCTTCCCAGGTTTCTCTGAAGCTTTTCCCTCTATTTCTTATGGCAAAATAGTATTTCCTTATATTCACATACCATAATTTATTCATCTATTCCCTAAATAATGAGCCTCCCTTCAGTTTCTAGTTCTTTACCACAAGAAATGAATGGCCAGGAATATTTTTGTACATCTAAGACCTTTTCCTTTTTCTCTGATCTCTTTGGAATATAGCCCTAGAAGGATCAAAGAGTTTTATAACCTTTGGGGCACAATTCCAAATTGTTTTCCATAATGGCTTTACCAGCAGCACAATTAATGTGTCTGAATTTTCATAGCCTCTCCTACATTTGTTCTTTTCCTTTCTTTGGTCTGTTTTGCCAATCTGAAGCCCATGAGTTAGAAACTTAAATAATCTTTTAATTGATTGCTGAGGCAGAATTCCAGGGATGTACTATGTGGATAACCCAACTTTGATGACTTCCGCTTATAATTTAAGGAATTTCTTGGAGAGGTAACTTGGAGAGTCAGGTGAGGGAAACAGCCACCCAGCTCCATAAACTGTAGTTGGGAGCATAGGTCTTATATATTTGTGTGTGTCTGGGATGGAGTCACCTCTCTTTTTTGTGTTTTTCCTTCTCCAGCTAGGTGATTGAACAGCAACTTTGAGATAAAGGAGTCCAGCTGAACATATGAATTTCAGAAGGCCATAAGGTCCTGAGAGACAAGTGAGGCACAGCATTGTGGTGGGTTGTGGTAGTAGTAGCAGCAGCAAGAGCCGACTGGGGAAGAGTCAGCTTCAGAGAGAGAAAAGATCACGACTGATGTCTGACCAGACTGTGCTCAGTAGAGGTGAAATGTGAAATGGATAATTAGCAGAATTGCCAAACCGTATTATGTCTTGATTGGGCTTACTACCAGCCTTTCAGCAGATCGTAACTTGGCTATATATTGAATTTCTGAATCCTATTTAATTATTAGGTTAATGTTTGCAGTGATTCTCATGCATATTGTTGCTTTTTGTGGGAGAATTAGAAGGACTTGTCTCGAGTCTGATTTACAAGATGAATTGGGTCCCTTTTTTTGTCTGTCTGATTTTGGAGAAACCCTAGAATGTATTTATCCCTGAAATAGCTGGGGTGAGGGTGATGAGCCAATGAATGTAAGGACTGGGGAAACTATTATCCCTGGTCAGAAGTCAGGCTTCCTTAGAGCCAAACCTTGGGCAAACCACAATGGCAGGTGAACGACTTATGTCTCCACCTCCTGGGTCCTCAGCCAAGCTGAGTGCCTAGCTCAGCTGCTGTGTTAGATGCAATAAATTTAACAAGGTAGTAATAGAATTGCCTTGCTTTGGGGGCAATTCTGAACTATTTTAATTGCGTCAATGTACCTTGGCTTGGACCCAAGACTTGGACTTTTGTGGTCTCCCTAGTGTGGAAACTCAACTCTCTGTTCTCCCTAGTTCTGACCCTCAACTCATTCTCATTCTTCTGTTTTGTTTATCTTTTGGTGACTAAAATTATTAGCCCTTCCCTTGTCCCATATGAAGCTGCACTGGCACCATCTTGGACATAGCTGTTAACTCTTGCCTAACCCATACTAACACACCCAGACATAGTTTGGATATTTTGCATAATTTTGCTATGCCACAGTTTTTCCATCTGTGAAATGGGGGCAACAATTCCTGTCCTTCACTGGGGTAGGAGAGTAAACAAGATAATAGAGAGGGGAAGCATTTGATCCTCTGGAAAAGAAGGTGCTTTAGCAAATTGAGATTTTATTATTACTGTTTGTCCTGGAGTTCTAAAGTTACTTTAAAATTTTTCTTTTTTCTTTCTTTCTTTTTTTTTTTTGTGTGAGTCAGGTGGAAGAGAAAATTCTTTTTTGCACAGGTTCTCCAATTTCCTTACACACAGAATGACTCCAAACTAGCATTTGTTTGGGGACCTTGACTTAAGGGACAGAACAAAAACTGAATATCTTTTCCACTGAGAATCTCTAGGGCAACCAGAAGGCTCCTGCAAAGCTCAAACTGTGGAGCCTGACAAGAAAATGGCTCATTTGTCTAATACAAACTTGGAGGATTGTAGAGTTCAAACTCAACCAGACTGGCAGTTCACAGAGTAAATATTTGATCAGTGAGTAAGAATTCAAATTTGTACTATTTGCTGAAGGTGAAAAGTGTATTAGGAAACCAATGTAATGGGGGTTAAACAGCAGGGTAGGATATTGCCTCCAGGATTCTACCTCCAGGATCCCAGAGCCCACAAGCTGCTCTAGGTTACAAATAAGAATGATTGATATTCTTTACTGGGAAACACTCTTCTACTGCTTGCATAAGACCCCAGTGATGATTTTGGGGGCAAGAAGGACAGGCAGGCTTTGTTGCATGTGACCAAGGGTTAGCTGGTTTTGGTGGGCTGGCCAATGACAGCATTAAGCAGGTATTAGTATGTAGATGGAAACAAGTCGCCTCTTCCATTCATTTTAGGAAAGGGGATTCCTTATTCTTCTTCTATGGCAAGAGTGGAATACATTTGTTGTCCATGTTCTTTCCATAGTAGATTTGGAGTGGGGAGATTGATACTCCTTTCCATGGTTGAGTCATTAAATCCTAGAATATTTGACCTGAAAGAGACCTTAGAATATTGGATATTAGTGATATTAGGATGTACCAGCTTCGAGGTTTCAGCTCTTCCACTAAATTTCCAAGGGAATGGAGAGATTGACTTACCTCTGCAAGCTGAGTCATACTTTCGTTTTTTCAGCGGATTCATGAGCACATTTATGTGAAGATTCCTTAAATGATACAGGTCACAACTATAACCAGTACATATCTTCTCATCCTCTAATTTTTTTTTTTTTGCCTAGTTCTTCCCATGGAAGATATACCCAAAGCACTTCTTTCTCTACGTTTCCAAACTTATTTGGCCTATAGCCCCCTTTCCAAAGGAAAGAATTACTCAGTGCTCCCTCTGCCTCCTAGAAATCTACTTTCTTTAACAGTTTTTTTTTGAAATTTGTGTCATTTCAAAAAATATAATTAAAAAAATGACAAATCTTAAATTTAATAACTTATTATAAATTTGTGTTTTTTCCCCTGCATTGAAATTTTGATGATGCAATACTACATGATGTAACTGTATAGTATCATATTGTAAACAAGTCATTACACACACACATTCCAGCTGATATATGCTGGGCTTGCCGACAATGTGCAACATGCTCACCTGCCAACACTTGCTTGTTAAGACCTGCTGGTGGACTTGACCATTGATAGGTTATAACTTGCATTTTGTGCTTATTTGGAAAATAATGTAATCACTATGACTTTAACTCTGTTACACAATAGATGAAACGTGAATGAATGGTTTTTTCAAAATTTTCTTCTCTCCTTTCCTTCTTTTCTTCTTTCCTTATGCTTCCAACCACCCCCTTATTTTTATTCAGTGTCTCCCCCCAGTTGCACCTAGGGCTACTACTGCCCCCCCATTGTTCCAGAGTCCCCCGGGAGGTGGTATCACCCACTTTGGGAACCTCTATATAGGAATGAGGTCATTTAGCCCCTCCTCTGGACTTCTGATTAGCCCATTCCTTTGCCAATCATGTACTTCCTATATGATGGCTTGTGCACCACTACTTATGTGTAAATTATAGTAAATGTTATGCTCTTTGCTGTATGCAGCCTATTTCATTAAGATATGTATGGGTAGATAGAGAAATTTTCTTTAAAAATGCAAACATTTATTGAATGCTCAATCATAAAGGACAGAATTTTAATTTCTTTGGTTTATTTGATGAATAAAAATCATTAAAATTTATGTAATAGAGATGATTCCATGGGAGCAGGTGCTTTAGCCTTGTGGGAGAGAGGGATGGGACAAGGATCTCAGACTCTTGCTAGGTGTGGTAGGAGCAGTATATATTAAGCTCCCTTGCCGTGTTGGATAGACAGAGGTGACTGATCAACTTGGGAACAGTTCAGGTAAAAGGGTGATGATGATAGACACAGGAACCGACAGGGTGGCAAGTCTGGTCTCTAACCCAGTGATTTCACTAGAAATTGTGTTAAATTCTACTGAGATCAGGACTTTAAGGAAAGAGGGTGGGAGGGGGTGTGAGGGTGAAAACTAGGAACTATTACCAGTGGTAAGAAATCTTTGACGGTATCGTATTTCTAACCTCTAAAATGTGATTTCTTCTACGTAGGATTTGGAAAGGGGGTTCCTTTTTATTAGCAAGGAACTGGAGAGGTTGCAGGAGTTTAAGCAGCAGCCTGATGAGCACTGGAAAAATGACTACGGAGGGCAGGGTCCAATAGTGCCAATTTAGAAAACCTCTCTGAAGCAGTTCTGTTCCACTTGGGGAACTCTCAGAAGACTTACTCTTTTTTTTTTTTTTTAATTTTTTTAAGGCAATTGGGGTTAAGTGACTTGCCCAGAGTCACACAGCTAATAAGTGCCAAGTGTTTGGTCTGAGGCCGGATTTGAACTCAGGTCCTCTTGACTTCAGGGCTGTTGCTCTATCCACTGTACCACCTAGCTGCCCCAGAAGACTTACTCTTGCAAAACCAATTAAATCAATTTGAGCCTCAGATGGAAACTTTCCTTTATCCTCTTTTAGGTGGCTAAGATGGAGGGGTCCCCATACCCCTTTCTGTCTCTAAGATGAAGTCCCATTATTCTTGTTACGGCTAATTCTGTAATAGTTATCTAAAGGCAAAGTATCTAAAAGATGTGTTTCATAGACTGTTTTTTTTTAATCTTTCCTATAGCCCACTATACTCTGTGACCAACAATGGGGCAATTCAATTTTGCCTTCTGAGTGGAGTCCTGCCTGAAGAGTATTCAGCTTTAGCTATGGTACATCCTCACCCCACAGTCACAGGCAGATTAAATGGTGAAATTTGAGTAGGAGATTGGCACAGCCATCGTTATCAGGTCAAATAGGCTGTTGGCACAAATGTTGCTCTGGGGGTGGCAGGAGGAGACTCAGTGCCCACAGGCCTGTTAGGTGGTCAGAGGGTGATGATACCCTCTCTTGGAGGTACCTTTGGGCATGGTTCCTGAAACACAGTGATGATGAAGAAGCCATCACCAGCCTATGGAGGTGTTAGTAAAACTACTGGGAAATCTCAGGTAGGGTCAGTAAGGGCATTTTTGCCCCATCCAAAGTAAATGCATCTCCCAAAGGACTGCCATTCTACTTGGCCATCACTTATATTTTATTCATTCATTCATTTATTTATTATTTTACTTCCTATAATTTCCTTTGCCCCAACATTTGTTCTTTTGTTTTAGATGAAAGACATTGGAGGCTACAACCTTGTGAGTTTTGAAAGGTCAGGAAAATAAGGTATCAGGAGGTTCAGGAGGGGAGCCTGTGTCAGGGTTTTCAGTCAAACAGTTTAGCCTCAAGGAGTGAGGAGTGACATTTGGGATGCAGCCCAGTATTAGCTGAGAAAAGGACTCATCTAGCACCAATGCCTAATTCCAATGTGAACTTAATGGAACTCATGCTATGTAGAAACTGTTTTAAGTCTTAGTCCACCCTTCCCAGAGATCAAGGTGGTACATGGGAGACTGTGCCTTCCCAGATGTTAGGGGAAGGGGATGTTTGTACTTTTGCTAGATCTTTGTAAAAGCTAACTGATGTTCATTAGCTAGCTGAGGTACTAGTAGGGGTGGGGAACCTGCTGCCTCAAGGCCACCTGTGGCCCTCTGGGTCCTCAAGTACAGCCCTTTGACTAAATCCGAATTTCACAGAACAAATCTTTTTATTATTTTTGTTTTACTATATTGTTCTGTGAAGTTTGGATTCAGCCTCCAGGCCACATATGGCCTTCTAGGTCCATTAATAAAAGGATTTGTTCCGTAAAACTTGGACTCAGTCAAAAGGCAGCACCCAAGGATCTAGAAGGCCACTTGTGGCCTGGAGACTGCAGGTTCCCCACCCCTGTCAACTAGTCACTGGTAGCTAACAGTGGGGGAAACTCACTGAAATGGGGATTTTGAGCTGTTAGGATTAGAAAAAGATACCCTCAGCCCCTCAGGAGTACCTCTGAACCTTGGAGAAAAGATGTAGCTAACTTACTCTATGAGATGGAAGTTAGACATTGTAGGCAGAGCTTTGCCCCTCTGAGGGCACTCAGGATCATTGTTGGATTTAGAGCTGGGATCTTAGAAGCTTTGATCTCTTTCTGAATTTTCCTAGTCCTGAACTGTTTTTTATTGCTGCTTCAGAGGAAAGCAGTGAAAAATTAGAAAACAGATAGAATAGGCAAAACAATTCCAGGAAAGGGCCCCTCTCTCTTTAGGATCAAACTTGACTGTTGAGGTGGAATGGTAAGAACTTAGAAATGTAGAGTTTTATGCTTGAAAGGGACTTCAGAGATCATCTGAGCCAACATCCTCATTTTCCAGATTAGAAAAGCAGGGAGGGAAAGAGATATAATTAGGAGGCAGCGTAGTAGAGTAGAAAGACCATTAGATTTAGTCTCAGCACCTGGACTAAAATTTTGACTCCATCACTCATTACCTGTGTGACCTTGGCCAATCACTTTTTCCCCCCTCCGGGCTTCAGTTTCCTCATCTGTGTGTAATTATTTCAAAAAGGCTTTCTAAGAGACTTTGAGGATTATTACTGTCTCTTTAAGAGAACAAGAGCCAAATGGAATATTGAGAAAGGCAGTTTGTGTTAGCAGTTTGGAAGTGACAGTTGAGAAATGTCTGACTTTGAAGTGCTTCTCCCGATGGAGTCAGAGAGAAGGTGTGTGTTTTATCTGTGATCTATGAGGCTATGGAGAATACAGAGAGGAAGGAGGCGATGTGAAACTTCTTCCTAGTCAGAACCGTTGTGATATATGAGATACAAACAAACAAACACACAAAACAACAACATTGTAACGAGAATTCTATGAAGAGTCTGTGAGAAGCTGGCAAGTACAATGTATTTCGCAAAGATTATTTCCTGCAATTACAGAAGAGAGGACAAAGAAAAAGAACAAATCTAGCTTATTTCCTAAGAGACTGAATAAAACTCTTATCTTGAGAAATATGAAGATTTTTTTAGAGGCTTTAATCAGTATCTGCAATGGACGGAATGATATGAGACTGCATTTGCATACAAGAAAAGATGAATCATCCACTGATTGAGGGTTTGAGGTGGCCGTGAACTCTTCCATAACCAGAATATTGTAAATAATTATATATGTCTTTGCTGTATTATTGTTGTCCTTTATTCAGTAAGTTTTAATATTCATTTAATTATAGAAAAGAATAATTAGTAATGGGAAAGGAGGCTTCTTCAACTTATTAATTAATATTTAATGAATGGGGTGGGGTTCAAGTTAATCAATGAGAAAGTGGTTTATTAATGTGTAATAAATTATCACAACTTCCCCTGTTTCACTCTAGAACTTAACTAGATAGAAGTAAGTAAGAGGATGAGTCAAGTGGCAGATGGAGGGTGGCTTGCTATTCGGAGGGACATTCTCTTCAAATTTCATATGTGTGAAATGATGGGGTTGGACTAGATGATCTCTGAAATATCTTACAACTTGAAATTTAGGATATTATGATTAGTTAAGGGCATAAAAATGGTTAATATCTTTACCAACTCTGTTATGCTGTGGACCTAACACAAGATGGGGATGGAAGGGGCAATGTTCAGGAGGGGGGAGGAAGGGAGGGTAAGAGAAGGGGTAGCCTGAGAATAGGCTTAAAGTGCTAAAAGACTATGTTATCCAGATACCAATGGATTCCTGGAAGATGGATACTTCAGTTGATTGGTATCTCCATCAAACAGAGCAGATTTTAGGTGAGTCCCAGCAGTGGAGTTTGTGGCCTTGCTGCAATACAAATCAGCAGAAATGTATTGAACACCTACTGTGTGCTGTGTACTATGCAAGATGTATGTGTATGTGGGGAGGGGGGGCAGGTAGAGGGGAGATTCACAATTTAGATAAGACATGTTCTCTGTCTTCCTAAAGATTCTAGCCCCTCTCCAGTCCATTGTCTTTGCTGTTGCCAAAGTGCCACTGCCTGGGTCTGATCATGCTGCTTCCCTGCTCCATAATCTCCAGTGGCTCCCCTTTGCCTCTAGAATCTAACACCAGTGCTTCTATTTGGCATTTCAAGTCCATCACAGTCTGGCTTCAACTTGCTTTTCCAGGCTTATTACTTGTTATCTTCCCCGCTTTTCTGGGGGGAGGGTGAGGGAATTGGGGTTAAGTGACTTGCCCAGAGTCATGTAGCTAGTGATTGTTAAGTATCTGAGGCTGGATTTGAACTTGGATCCTCCTAACTCCAGGGCCGGCACTCTATGCACTGTGCCACTTAGCTGCCCCTGTTATTTCCTTTCGCACAAACTACAGTTTAGCTAAACTGATATTCTTACTATTCCCATGTACATAACAGGGTAATCTCCCACCTCTTTGCCTTTTAGAGCTGGAAGGGATTTTATCTGTAGTAGTCCAACCATTTCATTTTACAGATGAAGAAACTGAGGCCCATAGTAGGGAAATAACTTTGCCCAAGGTCACATAGCCAGTAAATTGCAGAACTGGGATGTGAACCAAGTACTTTGACCCCAAAGTCAGTTTTCTTTCCACTAGACAGCACTGTCCAGGAATCCTTGCAGCATTTAGAGTCCCCAACACAGTTTAGCATGTGATGATATATTCACCCTCTTATATTGTTGGAGGGGGTGTGCTGTGTGTTTCATTCCCACAACTGGATTATAAGCACTTTGTGGGGAAGCATCCCATCTGGTTGCATCTTCTCCAAAACCTTGCCTAGAAAAGAAGGTACTCAATGAATTCTTGATCGATGGATTGATAGATTGATGAGAGGGAAAAATAAGTAACTTTTTCTAAGAGCTCTTCCAGCCATAGTTGGGTCTATTGTCCTATATCCTGGGTTAGGGGGTATGATGAATCCCACAGGATTTCTTTAATGTTGTAAAGGGAAGGGAACCAGGTTCTGCTTCCTCCAATCTCATTTCTCTTTGCTGTTATTTAACAAAAAGAGTTTGTTCCATAATTGTTCCATGGAATCAGTTCCATGATTATAGAGGCTTATCTTTAAAGAGAGCATTCTAGTTTACAAAGCTTCACAATATTGCCTTGGGAGATGGGTAATGCAGGCATTATCATCCCTATTGTACATATGAGGAAGCCCAGACTGAATGACTTACCCAAGGTCACATTGTATTGAGGAAGTGACAAGGCCTGGACTCCAGCTCTTCAGACTCCTATTCAGTTTACTTCTGGGTGACACTGTGACCACCTACTCTACCCTTCTCTTGGGGGTGGGGGTGTGTGTTACAGTGTTTTGCAGCAGAGGTGACCATCAGCCTCTTTCCACAGGCAGAAAGTCAGCCAAGGGTTTAGGCTGCTTATGTTCAATGACAGGAACACGCTCTCCACCCTGTTCATCTCTGGGAGCTGACATTTCCAAAGGTGATGCCAAATGTATTTTTTTCAGATATATTTCTGGGTTGATTCAAGGCAAAATTATTTCTTGGCTTTTCAAATGTCAGCATGCCAGTCTGAGGGATGGAGTATTGTTCCTTTTTAAATATCCTGCGCTGTGCTGGTGGACAGATCTGCATATTGTCTGTTGTCCTCTGACTACCAATGGTGTTAAGAACCAGGAGCACCTGAATAGCTATAAACCCATACTATGGATAGACTTAGTGAGGTCAGTAGGTAAGGCCTTTGCTGAGACCCTATTCTGGGGTATTGTAGTAGTATGCAGTGATCTTGGATTCTTAAAGTCTGCACCAGTGGAATTCAAGTTCTGGTAGGTCCTACCTAGCTGAAAAGTACTGGCTTTGAGCACCAATTGTGGTGCACTGAAAGGAGCTCTAGATTTAGTCATAGGCTCTGGGTTCAAATCCTGACTCTGCCATTTATTATCTGTATGACCTTGGGCAAGTCACTCACTTCTCTGGGTTACAGTTTCCTCATCTGCAGGTTGAATGGAGGTACACTAGATGACCTCTGAAATCCCTTCTCTGGTAGGTGGAGTAGTGCACAGAGTACTGACCCTAGAGTCAGTAAGACTAGTTCAAATCCAATATCAGACACTTCCTGCTGTGTGACCCCGGACCACTTAGCCTCAGTTTCCTCATCTGTAAAATGGGAATAATAGTAGCACCTTCATTGTATGTTTGTTGTGAGGATAAAATGAGATATTATTTGTAAAACTCTCTGCAAACCTTAAAATGCTTTATAAATGCTAAATATTGTTGTTATTGTTATTATCTTCTTACTGTCAGATCTGAAGATTAGGCTAATTAAGTCTGAGAAACTTATCCCCAGAAGGCTATATTTTTTTCAGCTGTATATTTTCATTCAGGAGGCCCACTGAGGCATAGAGGGGGAGCAGTAATATATTCAGGGAGAGGGAGGACCCACAGGATAAAATCATGAAGCCTCAAAGGTAGGAAGTATAGTAGGTAGAGGCAATGAACGAATCTTCCTGTTCAGTGAGAGGATACGAGGCAGGCTGTTACAGGAATCCTGCAGAGACACAGCTCATTGGCTGCAGATGAGGAAACTGGCAGCAACCAGACTTACTGAAGGGAGCAAACCCTACTGCTGCTGCTGTATCTGCCCTTCTCTTTGCCCATCTCGAGAATGGAAGGATGGGAGGTGGTGTGGAGGAGTGGGAAGTCTCCATCAGCACCAGCAGACTCAGAGGATAGAATACTGGCCTCAGAGTCAGGATCCCTGAGCTTCAATCCCAGGCGCAACACTTACTGGCTGGGTGCATCTGGGCGAGTCATTGTGGGGTAAGTGCTTTACATACTCTACAATGAGACAGGCCAGTGAGATGTTCTTATGGAAGATACCAAGTATCATTACTACTGGGTCAGTACCCAGTCCCAGGGCCAGGTTTACAGGCATCACTAACATAATACCAATGCCATCCATTCCATACAGTTAAAAAAAAATCTTTCATTCAATGCCTACTATTAAATTCTATTCAATAAACATTTATTAAGCAACTACTATGTGCAAGGCACTGTACTAAGTTTTGGGGATACAAAGACAAGACAAAACAAACAAAAAGCAATCTGTACTCTCAAGAAGCGCACATTCAACTTTCTGTAAGGCACTCTGCTGGGCATAGAAAGCATCGCCATGTATTCCCAAACTTGAGAGGTGTGGACAACTCAGTGACTCATAGAGGACTACCTGAAAGGTTAGAAATGAATGCCTTAGGAAAAAAAGGGTGGGGCAACTAGGTGGCACAGTGGACAAAATGCCAGGCCTGGAGTCAGTAAAACTCATCTTCCTGAGTTCAAATCCAGCCTCAGATACTTACTTACCAGCCTCAGACACTAGACAACTCACTTAACCCTGGTTGCCTCAGTTTCCTCATCTGTAAAATGAGCTAGAGAAGGAAATAGCAAGCTACTCTAAATCTTTGCCAAGAAAACCCCAGATGGGGTCATGAAGAGTTGGACTTGACTGAAAAACAATTCTTTTTTTTTTTGTTTTTAGGCAACTGGGGTTAAGTGACTTGCCCAGGGTCACACAGCTAGTAAGTGTCAAGTGTTTGGTCTGAGGCCGGATTTGAACTCAGGTCCTCCCAACTTCAGGGCTGGTGCTCTATCCACTGCGCCACCTAGCTGCCCCTGAAAAACAATTCTTAACAGGAAAAGAGGGCAAGCTAAAGGTTGGGTGGTTCTTTCTGCCAAGAGAAGAGAAGGCTGAGTATGTAGAGGCAGAAAACTCTCAAAAAATGACCTTCAAGCACAGAAAGAGATGTTGTGCAAGGGGATGATGGTTAGTAGTTCTGTTTCTCCTAAGGTTAAGGTCAGAGAGAATCATTGTAAATCTCAGAAGAGATTTAGGTAAGATATGAGAAGAAATTGATGGTTAGTGTTCTGAAATGTTGGCACTCATTCATTACCAAGGGAGGTGGCAGAAACTCTTTTCTTCCCCCTGGGATTTGGTCTCTTGGTAGTGGTAGAGGGCTAAACCCTTATCTTACTAGAGTGGCTTTCATACATTTCTGTCTGGAGTCCAGGACTTGTAGTATAAAATGAAGGTGTTGAGAGAAGAGATGAGGAAGCACCTTTTGGTAGAAAGGCAGGGGAGCTATGGGTATGAAATATTACATGCACTACTAGACTATGCTTTTCTTCATCCTCCCTCCCACCTCACCATGAGGACATAGATTTTGTTGCTGGCAAAACATCCAGTGTGAATTCAAACTCTTGACACCCTGCCTTAAGGCTCCATTCTTGGGGCCTATGACCTCACTGAAAATGTAGCTTTTGAGACATATGCTTGTTGCAATCACATTGCTGAGTATAGGCTTTCCTTCACCTGTCCCTCAGTAAATAGACTAAATGCCAAACCAGCGGTATACCCAAAAAGTACATAGAAGCAGGACAGAGCTTGTTGGCCTAGACTCTTGCTGGATTCTCTTTTCTGTCTGTCTCTCTCTTCCTCTTTATCTCCCTCTCTCTTCCTCTTCTCCACCCCTTATTTAAATTATAAGGGTAAGAATGCCACATCATTCAGGTTTTCTCCTTTACATAGCCGGACAAATTCTGCCCTTGAAAACTGAGAGAGACTACCACTCCTGTATGAAGTCACTGTGTATTAAGTATGCAGAACTGAGATCAGAATCTGTCCTGGAGCCAGCCTGCAGAGTTGGAGGCAGGGTCCAGTAAACAGAGTACAGGAATGGTAATCAGGTCATCTTGATCCTAAACTTGACTCCAGCATGATAGCAGAAGGCCAGCCAGCAGACACTTTGTGTCACTTCACTGCCTCACTTTCCCATTTCTGTAGAACAGGTGTCTTCAGAGTTGCTTTTGCTGGGGGTGATGGAATAAGCCCATTTGTCAATTGTTTTGGAAGGATTGAAGTCAGGCCCAGGAAAAACAGGGCCAGTCAGTAGATCAGAATCTAATTAATGGGAGATGTCAAAATCCTAATGTCTATAGCTTCAAGCTACCCTCTATCCCCTGCCAATTTCGAATTTAGCCCGAGTTCTTGGGGAAGAGAGCAAGGAGCAGAAAGAGGGGATAACTCCTGAAAGAGGATAACACATTTTGATAACTTGTGGTATGTCTTAAAAAAAAATATTGATTATTCTTCCTTGATACTCACCCCACCTGTACTAGTCAGTCAGTCAGCTGGTCAATAAACATTTATTAAGCACCTACTATGTGCCAAGCCCTGGGGATTCAAAAAAAGGTAAAAGATAGTCTCTGTTCTCAAGGAGCTCACAGGCTAATGAGGGAGGCAACGAGCAGACTACTATGTACAATCAAGCTATAGATGTGAAAAACTGGAAATAATCGAGAGAGAGGGCACTGTCAACTATATAACTAATAACTTGTTCAATTTTAGTTGTATCGACTCTTCGTGACCCCGTTTGGGATTTTCTTGGCAAAGATATGGAAGTAGTTTGCTGTTTCCTTTTCCAGCTCTTTTTACAGATGAGGAAACTGAGGCAAACAGGGTGAAGCGACTTGCCCAGGGTCACATAGCTAGTAGTGTCTGAGGCCAGATTTGAACTCAGGAAGATGAGTCTTCCTGACTCCAGGCCCAGGACTCTGTGCACTATGGTGCTACCTAGCTGTCGAGAGAAGGAGAGAGAAGAGAGAGAGACAGAGAGAGAGAGAGAGTGAGAGGAAGGAAGGCACTGGATTAAAGGGGATAGGGTAAGTTTTCCTGTACAAGGACAGGAAAACTGGGACTTGAAGTCTGGGAAACCAGGAGCTGGAGGTGAGGAGGGAGAGCATTCCAGGCCAGTGAAAATACCTGGAGCTAGGAAATGGAGTGTCTTATGTGAGGAGCTGCAAGGAGGCCAGGGTGACGGGTGGAGTCCAAGGTGTATGAAGACTGAAAAGACTTAGGAGGGGCTTTGGCTGTCAAAAAGAGGATTTTCCTTTTTTTTTGTTTGGTGAGACAATCAGGGTTAAGTGACTTGCCCAGGATCACACTAGTTAAGTGTCAAGTGTCTGAGGCTGGATTTGAACTCAGGTCCTCCTGACTCCAAGGTCAGACCTCTATCCACTGTGCCACTTAGCTGCCCCAAAACAAGGGGTTTTCTATTTGATCCTAGAGGTGTTAGGGAGCCATGAGAGTTTACTGAATAGCAAGGTGACATGGTTAGTCTTGTTCCTTAGGATGATCACTTTGGTCAGCTTGAGTGGAGGATGGATTGCAGTGCAGGGAGGCTTACGTCATGGAGATCCACCAGGGGCCGATTGCAATAGTCCAGTTGTGAGGTGTGGAGAGTCTGCACTAGGGTAGTGGCAGTTGGACAGGAAGCTGAGGACCAGAGAGATTAGTGACTTGTCCAAGGTTAAATAGTCAGTCACTTAGCAGGTCAGTTGATAAGCATTTATTAAATGTTTACTATATACCAAGCACTGCACAGTACAGTAGTCAAAGAAGTCAAGAGAAGAGCTGGGTTTTGAATCCAAACGCCAATGCTCTTTCCCTTTGTTTTTCTCCCACCAGATTGTAAGCTCCCTGAGGACAGCCAATAAGGTCTACTTGCTTTGTACCTTCGTTAGCGCCTACCACAATTCCGGGCACGATGCTCATTAAATACTGATTGGTCTCTCTTGGTCCTGGTGAAAAAAGGCAAGCTCGCTGAGGGTAACAATTGTTACCATTCTTTGTAAATGTGCATAGTGAAACAAGCCCGTGTTAGTTAGCAATGACCGATGACAGACATTTTGCAGCTGTGACAGGGAGAAATTACCCACAGCCACTTATATTTCTAAACCTGCTTGCAGCTACAAAACGTGTATGATTTTATTTTAGTCTTGTAACAATCCTGTCAGGTGGGTGGCATGGGTATTGTCGGTTTCCCAGCTAGACCTTCTGGCCCTCCCACCTCTACTCTCTCTGTCCTCCCATCCGCGCTTCGTCCCATTGCCAAATTAATCTACCTTCTTCATAGATCTGATTACGACCCTCTGCTTCAATAATCTTCAATGGCTCCATATGGCTTAAATGGGAAAGTTCAAACTTGAGTGGCTCCTTTAGGGCCCTTTCCAGTCTGGCATCACTCTAGCCTTCCAGCTTTATCTTCATATTACTTCCTGACACATTCTACACTCCAACCAAATTAAATTACTCTTTGTCCTTGGAATATTCCCTGCAGTCTCCTGTCTCCATACCTTTGCTCATCCAGTTTTCTGTGCCTGAAATTTTCTCTTTTCCACCCACCATTTGCCTTGTTATTCAGTCATTTTCATGACCCCATTTGGGCTTATCTTGGGCAAAGATGTTGGAGTGATTTGCCATTTCCTTTTCTAGATCATTTTACAGATGAGGATACTGAGGCAAACAAGGTGAAGTAACTTGCCCAGGGTCACACAGCTAATAAGTGTCTGAGACCGGATTTGAACTCAGGTCTTCCTAACTCCAGACTGTGCTGCCTAACTGCTTACTCTTTGCCTACCCATTCTTTTAAAGCCCAGTTCAGATGCTAAGTCATTGTTGACACCTTCTCTGATGCCTCCTACCAGTAACAAGTTTCCTTCTCAGACCTCAGCTAGCCATGGTACCTTTTTTCCTTTAAATTAGTATTTTATTTTTTCCAATATGTAAAGACAAATTTTTAACATTCATTTTTTATAAAATTTTGAGTTCCAAATTTTCTCCCTCCCTCTCTTCCCCCTTCCCTAAGACAGCAAGTATTTTGATATAGTTATATATACAATCACGTAAAACATGTTTCCATATTAGTCATGTTGTGAAAGAAACAGAACAAAAGGAAAAAACCATGAAAAAAATAAAGAAAGTGAAAATAGTACACTTTGATTTGCATTAGAACTCTATCAATTCTTTCTCTGGATCTGGATAGCATTTTCCATCATGTGTCTTTTAGAATTGTCGTGGTCATTGCATTGCTGAGAAGAGCTAAATCATTGTTGATCATTGAACAATGTTGCTATTACTGTGTACAATGTTCTCCTGGTTCTGCTCACTTTGCTTTGTATCTGTTCATATAAGTTTTTCTGAAATCATCATGCTTGTCATTTCTTATAGCATAATATTTGCATTATATATCACATTGCATGCATATATCACAACTTGTTCAGCCATTCCCCAATTGATGGGCATCCCTTCAATTTCCAATTCTTTGCCATCACAAAAACAGCTGCTATAAACATTTTTGTACATGTAGTTCTTTTTCTTTTTTTTTTGATGATCTCTTTGGGATCAATGGTACTTTGCTAATGCATTTATTATGTATTATTGTGTTATAGTTTCGCATCTTTGTGTCTCATTTCCTTACTAACTACCCCCCTACTAAGCTCTATGAAGGCAGAGATCCCATGTTATTGAAACGCTGCATTTCCTTTAGCACCTGGCAGATTCTTAGTAACATTTGTTGAATTTGTTGAATCCCCATTTTCTAAATGAGGGAATTGAAGTCAAAGAGGTTGAGTGACCTAGGCAAGGTCATACACTGATTAAGGGACAAAACTAGGGCTTGAGCTGAAGTCTTCCCAATTCTCAAGGTAAATGTGACATCCACTGCACTGTGTGCCCTGTTAAGTGATGTCAAATGAGAGAGAACTTTCTTAATAGTATCACACCAGTGGTAATAGTACCACATCAGTGAGAGGCAAAAAGGAATGGAATGAGATTGCAGATGACTATATCTGGTACCTTCTGAGCTCTGCCATCAATCCACAGACCCTGGCTGTAATCCTTGGATCATATTTGTTCTTTGTCTGTTTATTCCCATGAACCAAGATATCTAGAAAGATTGAATTATCCCTATATTTAAAAAAAATACATTTTTTCAGGTCTTCAAGGTGAGGATCAGTGATGGTATATAGTGGAGAGAGCATTGGATCTGGAGTTAGGAAGCCTTGAGTTCAAATCTTTCAGACACTAGCTATGGGACCCTGGGCAAGTCACTTGTAAGCCTCAGTTTTCTCATCTGTGAAATGGGAGATAAAAGCAGCTCACAGGGTTGTAGAGAGGAGCAAATGAGATAATATGTCTAAAGTGTTTTACCAACCTTAAAGGACTATGTGAATGCTTATTGTTGTTGTTGTTAATTATCTTACTGGAATGAGCACTTTCTCCACCCACTAAAGATCTGAAGTGGTCTATAACGTAGTAAACAAATCTCGAAGAGTTGCCTGAGACTTGTGGAGGGCAAACAATTCACCAGAGTCAAGATTTGAGCTCAGGTCTTCCTGCCTCCAAGATGAGCACCTTGCAACTATGCCATGCTGCCTCTCTTTTTAATATTTAACCCTCCACACACACTAAAGAAAAAAAAAACCCTAAAAATAGGTAAAGAGAGTCTTTGGGGAATACATGGATTTGTAGGAGAAATTAGCTCTTGGGCACATGTAAATTATTTGAAAACCTTGTTTAAATTTTTTTTTAATGTGAGAAAAATTTGATTCTAATGTTAAATCACTTGATAGCATCTTAGAATAGAGCAGGAGCCTTTAAAAAGAGAAGACAGTCACCCTCATTCAGATTCTGGGTCGGTGGGTATGGAACAATTCAAATTCAGCACATTTCTCCTGGCTCCGTGGTACCCAAGGGACAATATCTTACCCTGCTACTTCCTATCACTCTGTGCTCTTGTAGGGGCTTATGGTATTACCGCAAAACACTCTGGACATGCCCAGCATGAAGAAACATGCTGCAAGGTATACCTCCCTGCACTGGACTCAAAGCAGGCAAACTCCCATGACTCACGAGCTCTCCTAGGCCAGGTGATTGCAAACAAGAATGCACAGTATCCAAAATTAACCAATGGTTATCATCAAGGAAAACAGCTGAAGAATTTCAATCTAACTGAAAGGGAAAGCTGTTTTGATTTGAACTCTAACTCCTAATATTAAAGACCATCTGAGCTCCAGAAGCCCCCAAGATGGTTACATTTTTGGGGTCTTAACCATTTGAAATGATCTTTCCTGTCCCTTCTTCTCCTCCCTATTTGGCCCCTGCCTTGACCACCCCATGAACTTTTAGAAGCAGGAACAACACTGCTTCCACAGAAGGCATCTGGAAAGCTGAACTCTCCAGACAGCAAAGACAGCTATCTTGAGCCTAGACTTTATTAGACTGATTGTCATAATCATGGAATGGCTCAAGAATGTGAGCTTAGGAGAAAGAAAGAAAGACTGGTTTTGTTTGCTCTGTAGTGATGTCAGACTTTCTCAGTTGGGGGTAGAATGAGCATGTGGGTAAAATGAGCATGTGGGTAAAATGAGTGTGTTCTCTCTCTCTTCTCCTCTCCCTTTCTCTCTTTTTCTCTCTCCCCCTCCCTACCTCCCCCTCTTTTTTTTCTCTCTCCTGTCTTCTCTCTCTCTCTCTCTTTTTCTGTCTCCCCCTCCCTTCCTCCTTCTCCCTCCTCCTCTTCTCTCTCTCTGTGTGTTTGATTTCATATTAATTTGGCAAGAAGGGTCTTTGCATTTCTCAGATGCTGCAGTCACATGGCCCTTCAGCAGAGTGACTCATAAACAACAGGCTGAGAGCTGCGTGACGAACCCCCAAGAAGTCCGCTGGCGGTTCGTGCCTTTATTGTTCAGCTATGATAGGTAGGCAGAGCTGCTTTGCCTACTGGACCTGTTTTCTCTGTCCCTCTCTCGTATGCAGGTTGTTATCAAGCAGAGCAAAGAGAGACCTACCGGCCCCTGAAATATGACCTCACAAGGCAGAACAAACAGTCCCAAGCTGGGGAAGCAAATGGACCAGACACTGGCAAAGGACACAAGAAAAATCATTGCAATTTGCCTCTGATGGAATCATGTTAGCCCCGACCATTTGAACAGACCTTTAGAGCAAGGCAGGAGACAGGGATCCAGTGAGGTCAGTGGTGGTCAAAGAAAGGGCAGAGGGAAGAGAGCAGGCTCTATAGAAGCAGCATCTATCCCAATCTGGCTAGGCTAGTTTTTCCTTTGGAATTGAAGATTTGATTGACTTAGGGGACTAAATCTTGGGGCCACTGTTGTAGTTTCCTCATAAGTAAAAATATCTAGCCCACATTGAAGCAGAAATGGGTTCCGCTCAGGTCAGATTGGTGCAAGAGAATGGCCAACAAGGAAGCTGGACTGGACTGAAATTGATGAGTAGCTACACTGTATTTTTACTGAGTTATCTTTTCCATGATTTGGCTAAGTAAATTTCCATTTGTTAACTATCAGATGGTTCCTAAGTGTCTCATTTCATTCCAACTCTGAACTGAGAGCTCTTAGTGGTCCCCATGCTTCTGTCAGTGCTGGCCTCATACTGTGAGGTCTCCCAACCATTACCCCCAGGATTAGAGAGTAAAGTATCTGTACGCCCTTCAGGACTAGAGACAGATGTGAATGTGTTCTGTAGTTTGTGTTCTGTGTTTTAAGTACTGTGTTCTGAGGAGGAAAAATGCTGTAAAATGTCCATTGTTGAATTTGCATAATTTTTCTATTTGGACTGATAGAGATCTCCAGGTCTTTCAGCTATAGCAATAATAATAGCTTACATTTATATAGTACCTACTATGTGCCAGGCACTGTGCTAAGCACTTTACAAATATTATCTCATTTGAACCTCACAATTACCCTGCAAGGTAGATGTTGTTATTATCTCCATTTTACAGTTGAAGAACCTGAGGCAGAGACTGCCCAGTGACTTGCCCAGGGTCATACAGCTTGCAAGAACCTAAAGCTGTATTTGAACTTGGGTTTTCCTGACTCCAGATCTAGCACTCTATCCACAGTGCCATCTAGAAGTTCCTTAATGGGCTTAGGTACTCCTTAAAGACTGAATTTTGGGATTTTTCTAAGAACTATGTTGAATGAACTTCTTGGGAGCTTTTATATGGCCTTGGGAAGTGGACGATATGGACTTTGTTGGGAGCCCTTGGTATGGAAAAGGCATTTAAAAGGACAATGTTTGATCCTTCTCAGGACCATCAAGACCTTTCTGGAACTGTTGTTAAGGACAAGTGTGCCTAAATGTACCCCAAATCTCCTCTTCTTATTCGCATGAGCTCTAACTCTCTGTCTCTCTGAGACCTCAGTGAGGGATGGTTGAAAGGCATCTGAGGGAGTGGGTCTCTCAACACAGGCCCAAGAATAGACAGTGGAGTAGTAGTACTTGTAGCAGCACTCAGTCCAAGGAACCTAAACAACCAGGTCCCAGAAGAAAGGGGCAGTCCCTGGAGCAGCTCTTGGCCGTGGACACCGACATTTCTGAGGCTCTAGCATAGGGGAACACTGTGCACACACACAGCGGTGGCAGGCAGTGGCACAGCTCCCACCAGAGTGGAGTTGGCCTGGGTAGCAGTAAAGAGGACCCTGACCTGTGATAAGGATTCGATCCTGTGCCTGAAGAGTCTTTAGGTGTCCTATGTGCTGCTGCTCCTTCTCACTGTCACCATTTTACATTGGGAGACCTACTGTGAACTGCAAAGACATGGCAACACCTACCACATGGATCAGATGGTTAAGATCCAAGCCTCAGTTCTTCTGAATGGGGGCAGGGAAGCCTGGGACTTCTTGTCTTTCTTTCTCTTTCTTTCCCTTCTTTTCCATTCTCCCTCCCTCCCTCCATTCTTGTTTATTTCTCTTTCTATTTTTAAAATTTTGAGTTTTAAATTCTCTCCTTCCCTCCACCCCTCCCCCAACCATTAAGAAGGCAAGTAATATACTACCCATTATATATTTGAGGACTTATGGTCTTTATTCTCCTCCATATTCTGTCACTCCTTCATTGGGCCATTCCATTGCTTATGCTTATTATTATTATTATTGTACCATTTCCCCATTCTTTTACTTTTTCACTGCTGCCAATGCCAGGTTTCTTATGTCCATGAGGTCCAGGTTGTCAAATAACAGTGCTAAGATCAATGAAATGGCAGAAGGTCCTCTAGAAGAACTTTAGGATCTGGCCACCAAGGGGTGGTATGTTGTAGGAATAACATCTGCCCCATGTAGGCTAGGCTGATTTTTCCTTAAAAAGTACTGAAATTGTCTTGGAGACTTGACTGTCTCAGGAGACCAAGGCTTGAGCTATAGGTATAGCTTGCTAGTAGTCTAAGACACCAGAAAGTCTAAGTACTAAGTACTTTTTCTAATTACTAAGACACAAGTGGCTCTTTCTCAGGTTAGATTGGCATTCCAACATGGCCATCCCAGAGTCAGGGAAGCAAAACTCATCTGAATTAGGTTGTATCCTTGTTGAATAGTTTTTTCCTGTTATGGCTAGGTAAACTTCTTTTTGCTAACTGTTAGATGGTTTACAGATGTCTCAGTTTATTCTAATTCCAAATCTCACAACAGACTAGCCCAAGGGTGGGGAACCTGAAGCCTCAAGGACACATGTGGCCCTCTAGGCCCTCAAGTGCGGCCCTTTGACTGAATCCGACTCACTTGAGGACCTAGAGGGCCACATGTGGCTTGAGGCTGCAGTTCCCCATCCATGGATTAGCCTACATCAGGCCAATAGCAGACAAGATGAGGAAGACAAACTGGGGACACTGCTGCCTGAAGAAATAAAGAAATAAAGCCCCCCATGTGAAGTTCTTATTTGTTCTTTTTCACCAACACATTCCTTCATCTTTACCAGGAGCTAAATCATTTCCATTCTCCCAGCTGCCCTTGATTTGTAGGAGTTTCGGTGGGCACGTGGGCCAGCCAGTGATTCCCATTATTTTTTATCTTGCCTGTTGATGAGGTTAGTTTTTCATTGAGGGGTGGGAGTTGGAAGGCCTGAACTCTAGCCCTTACCCCCTTTTCCCATCCTCTCAACACAGACATACATGCATGCACATATGCCCACATGTACATACACATGTGTGCGCACACATGCATGCAGCTCCGTTGTGATTTGGCACGGAGGTGATGCCACAATTGCCAAGGTGATCCCGGGGAGCGTCTGCTGTACAGGGAGGCAACATCCTGAAAGGTTTCAGCTGCACATTAGCAGCATATACCTGGGCAGGCTGCGTGAGTGGGCTGAGAGGAGGAGGTCTTTTCTATTTGGTATTTGCACGTTTGTGGGAAGCGTGCTGCTTCCACGGTCTCAGCAATAACAAGACACGTTCGCTGCTGCAGGTTCATTAATGAGGCCTACGGGAATGAAGATTGGCTTGTCCACTGTGTTAACTGGACTGTGGGAAAAAAATGCACAAAAGGGAGAAGCAATTTTCAGGTTAGTGCTCGACTTTCAACTATTACTCTAAACTCAAATGATTACCAGATGACTGCTGCCTTGGAGATCTCAGACATGTGTGTTGTTTATCACAAGGGTCTCCCTCCCCCTTCTGGTTTTGAATCACCACTGGGCCTCAGCTGGATGGCCTGGCTTTCAGGCCACATCGGCTATTTTTTTTTTTTCTGAAAGGACAACCACTAACTGCCCTTTCTGGGCATGGCAGGGCAGCTTGCCAAAGGGGAACAGTGCACACTGGGGGTTGTTTGCCCTAACTGCCAATCTGAGAGGATTCTTAACTCTGGCTTCTCTGACTCAGAGGCTAGGGATTAGAGAAAAGAGAGACCCCTCCGCATGTTCCAGCTTCTCTTCATTCTTGCTCCAGCAGGAGAGCTTTGACTGTGGGTCAGTCCAGTTCATCCTGGGTTGGGCCGCCATCCTGCTATTGGGGGAGACAAAGAGGCCTCTGTGTAGGAAGAACAAGGGGTTGTACACAGAAGCCATGGCACATGCAAATTCCACTCCTGACATCCTCTTCCTCCCTCCATTCCGCCATCCTCCCTCCCCCCCAACACACACACAAGGGAAGGATATCATTATGCTAGGTGGTAGAATGGCTAGTGTGTTTGCATGAAAGACTTGAGTTAAAATCCTGCCCCAGACACTTTGCTAGCCACGCAACTCTGGAACAAGTCAGTTACTCTATCGGCTTCATTTTTCTTATTTGTAAAATGGGGATAATAGCACTTACTTTCCACGATTGTTGTGAATATCAAATGAGATAATATATACATACATACACATACACATATATACACACATATATATATCCTCTCCCTGTAGACATAGATATAGATACATAAAGCACTTGGCATTTTGTTTGTTGTTGTTCGGACATTTCAGTCATGTCCAACTCTTTGTGACCCCATTTGAGGTTTTCTTGGTAAAGATAATGGGGTGGTTTTGCCATTTCCTTCTCTAGTTCATTTTACAGATCAGGAAACTGAGGCTAACAGGGTTAAGTGACTTGCTCAGGGCCACACAGATACGTGTCTGAGGCCGATTTTGAACTCAGAAAGATGCATGTCTTCTTGACTTCAGGTCTGGCAGCACTCTATCCGTGGCACCACCTAGCTGTCATTGCAAACCTTAAAGCCCTCCATAAATAGGAGCTATTGTTAGAGCCAGGTGCTCAGGCCATGGCCCGTGGGCTTCCACCTCCTCATGGGAGCTCCTGATATTACTACTTAATGGGGGCACATATAATCAAAACAACACAGGGTATAAAATTTTTACCAGTTGATACACTTGTATCATGGAATCTGACTTTCAGTAAGGGATTCTGTGAGTGCAATCAATTCTCAGTGACTCTGGGATTATTTATTTAGCTTATGGGTTAACAGATGATTAAACTGAGGTGCAGTAGGTCAAGTGACTTGCCCCGGTCACAAAGACAGTAAAATGGCCTCTCCAATTTGGCTTTCCCCAGCTGCTGCCTGACCATTACCAATATAAGGGAAAGGGAAAAGAAGGAAAATGTCAAGCAGTCATTTTTGGAATAGACTGTTAGGGGCTCTGTCAAAAGGTCGTTAGGGAAGGAGGATGGAATAATGGACCAAAATGAGGTTTGAGAATGTTCTTGCATTTCTCAAGTTGGCATGAATGGCTTCTGATCTGGCTCATTCAAGTACCTACGTTGATAAAATCAGGAATTCATTGGGATATTAGAGTACCCATTGTCCATTTTTGCAGATAATTAGGAATTGACAACACAATACCATAGATTCATGGGACTCTTAAGAGAGGCAGCTGTAGTGTTGTAAGGAACCATGGAAATGGGGTAAATAAGATCTGACTCTCTGCACTTTACTGTTTTTGTGACCTTGGGCAAGTCATCTGACCCCACTATGCCTCAGTTTAATCATCTAGAAAGTGGGTACTACCTTCCCTAATGGTTTTGTGGTGAGGAAAGTGGTTTGTAAACTTTAAAGTCCCATATACATGTGAGTGATTATCTTAGAATTATAGCTATGGAGTTGAAATGGTTCTTAGAAGTCCTCTAATAAAATCTCATTTTACAGATGATGAAACTGAGGCACAGAGAAATTAAATGACTTGCCCAAGGTCATACAGATAGCAAGTGGCAGATCTAGGATTAGGATTCTGGTTGTTTGACTTCAAACCCAGCATTCTTTCCGTTACACCATACTGCCTCGCAAATGAAAAAGTGGATCACTTCCCTTTACAAAGGGAAAAAGGGCTTTTTCAACATCAGCTATCATCATCATTATCGTTATTAGCATTATTACTATAGCTATAAGAGGTCTGAGATCATGTAGCACAACCTTTTCATTCTACAGATGAGGAAACTAAGTCCTAAAGAGATGAAGTGGAGGCAGCTAGGTGGCACAGTGGATAGAGCACTGGCCCTGGAGTCAGGAGGATCTGAGTTCAAATCCAGCTTTAGACACTTACTAGCTGTGTGACATTCAACCTTGATTGCCTCTAAAAAGACAAAACAACCACCAAAAAAAGATAAAGTAACTTGCCCAAAGTTACCCATCGTGGGGTCATATGGTCTGTAGAAAAGTTTCCAGATTTTCTTTCTCCCTTTGACATTGAACCACATAGTACAGACTTAGTTTATGTTTTGATACTAAAGTTTCTTCTTCACTCATACTCTGCCTGCCCCACTAGAGCTAGTGGTTTTCTAATTATTCCAGTACCTCCAGGCTTTCTCCTGTCTGACAACTCCTGCTTCTCTCCCACCAGACCATTCCCTTGAATTCTCTATCTTGTCCCACACTGTTACATCTTTTAGCCTGGAGTGTCTTGGCACACACCAGACTAAATTTCTCTAAAGCCTTTTCAGGATATAGTAGTCTAGAGACTAGAAAATGAGCCTGGGAATTAGGAGAACGAGGTTCTAAAACCTAGCTCCATGCCCATCACTGACTTCCTGGGGTACTTGGGGCTATTTAAACTTCATGGTGCATCATTTGCTTCATGAGTGCAGGCATGTGCATGTGTGTGTGTGTGCGTGTGTGTGCGTGTGGCCACATGTTTGCTTGTGCAGAACTCTCGTCCTACCCTTTTAAAATGCTGCCTTAAACCCTTCTTCTCCACACAGTCTTCCATCATTAATATTACTCAATTCCAGTCTCTCCTTCACTCTCAAGCAGAATTGTAACTAGGAATTCTGGCATCAAGTTTATAAAGATAGTTCACATCAGTCAAGTACAATCGTGATGACCTCCCTGCGAGGGAGGAGTTTGAGGAGGGTGAGAGGAAACAGAGCAGAGACTGGTTTGATGCAGTTTCATTGGGTAACCTCCAGGAAGATGCTGGGGGCAGGGAGAGAGGTAGTAGGTTGACTGTACAGTGAAGGCTGGAGAAGAAGGGCAAGATCATTGCAGCAGAAGGCAGGGTCAAAGAGAAGTGGGACCTTTAAGGTATCATTATGTATGGAGAGAGGAGATCGAATGACTGCAACAAGGAGAAAATGTGCCTCTGGATGTTGGTGTCCTGAGGAAAAGCTCCAGTTGCTCCACCATAGTTATAGCTTTACTCTCAAGCTGCTGTTTCAATTATTTAGTCCAGAGGTCGAAAAAGATTCTATAGACCATTTATCACTTGTATCACTTGTGTAGATAGAAACAAAAGTATGATGTATCCTGTCATATTATAAACATTAATGCTGTATTGCTAGGAACCAGCAGGTAGATCACCTAAGGACACTCATGATATTTTAACTTTATGCATAGCTGGAAAAGGCAGTTTGTACATGATATGATTTCTGAAGCATCAGGAAAAAAAACCTCCTCCTCCCCCCTTGCTGTAGCCTGAAATTGTTTCTACCCTTCAATTCAATTTAATCCAAGTAGAAATCGATGCCTATTTATTAGACATCCACTATGTGCAAAGGTGCTAGGATGCCTAAAGTTAAACCACAGAAGATTTAGAGAATCATAGAATCTCAGAGTTGGAAGGAATCATAGAATCTAGTGCTCAGAGATTATCCAGCCCAACCTTCTTATTTGATAGATGAAGAAACAGGTAGAGGTGACATGACCTGTTCAAGGTAGCAAAGTAGGAAATAATAGTAATACCATATTGTTGCCAGACTTAGTGTGGATATCTGATGGCCTTCAGCCCTACTGTAGCTCAGAACTCCTTAGCTTAAGCCATCTACCAGCCTCAGGGTTCACAGTAAGTAAATATAGTTCTCTGGCTCAAGTCCAGCTTCCTAACCCATGCCAAAAACCACATGCAACATCCCTGAGAGGGGTTCATCCAGTCTCAACTTGATACAATTAGAGAGTTGGAAAAGACGATATTTGAGACCCCTTTCAGACCTAGAGCACTGATCCTCTGAATATTCCTAGTGGCAGAGAACTCATTACAACTCATTCCATTTTGGAATATATCTAATTGCTAAGAATTTTTTCTCCTTCTATTGATCCAAAATTTGCCTCCTTGTGATGTCAGTCAATAGGTCGTAGTTAAAGCTACACAAAATAAGGAAGTTCACATAACATAACTTCACATATCTTAAAACATCTTCAAAAACTTCTCTCTGTATTAAATAGTCCTAGTTCCTTCAACCATCAATCAACTCAAATGACACGGTTTATAGATGCCGTGACATTTTTGTCACAAATCTGGGCTTGACTGAGTTTGTCAAGGTCCCTTCTAAAATGTGGTGCACATAATTAAATCCAATATTCCATATGTACTTTATTGTGAAGGATCTATAGTGGGACTACTACCTCTTTTCTTCTAGATACTATACTTCAATTAATGCTACATCCCAAAAAAGCTAAGGCAGCCCATCCCTCACTACACCCCATTGCCAGCTCCCCTTTCTGTTTTGTTTTATTCTACTAGAATATAAGCTCCTGGAGACTAGGGACCATCTTGTTTTCTTGTTTTCGTATTTCTAATGTGCCTGGCACATGCTAAGTGCTGAATAATGTGTGCGCTCTCTCTTTCTCTCTGCCAAATATTGCATTAGCATTTTTTGCAGCCGTATCACATGGTTGACTCATATTGAGCTTGTCTTAAACTAAAACCCTTAAGTCTTTTTCATATGAACTGTAATTAAGCCAAGTTTTCCTCAAATCTGTATTTATGCAATTGTTTTTTTCAGCCTATGGACAAGATTTTACATATATCCCTATTCAAATCCTTCCTTCCCTCCTTCCTTCCTTCCCCCCTTTCACCTCCCTCCCTTTCTTTTTCTTTCTTTCTTTCTCTTTCTTCTCTCTCTCTCTCTCTCTCTCTCTCTCTCTCTCTCTCTCTCCCTTTCTTTTTCTCTCCATCTCATCCAGACGAGGAATGATCCCACTACTGATCAACACAGAAGTTTTGACCTTTTGAATTGCTCCATTTCCAACCTGGACCACTTTGCCCTTTCTTAGCCACTCTGGTGCTTCACCTCCCCAGAGGCTCACCATATTGTTGCTAGACTTAGTGTGGATATCTGATGGCCTTTAGCCCTACTGCAGCTCAGACCTCCTAAGCTTAAGCCATCTACCAGCCTTAGCCTTCCTAGTTGCAGGGATTTATAGGTGTGTGCCATCATACTCAGCTTCAATTTAATTTTTCTAATTTTATGCTGCTGACATTTATAGTTTCTGGGTCATGTGATCAACAAAATGGTGGACTAGACCTTTTCTCCAATTCCCATGACCTCTCAAACCTCTCCAAAACAGAAATAATGCACCAAAGATAAAGCAACCACAGCTGTTTCAATAATCTAGATCACCTAGAATCCAAAAGAAGATTAAAAAAGCCGAACCCCAAAACCCAAGAACTGATGCTTACTGACCGTGAGCTTACTCAGCACTCTTCTCCCACTTTCCAAGGTATAGGCATCAAGGTCTCACTAGCAGATCCAAGGTCACAACATAAACTTACATCAAAACCCATCACGGACCTCATATCCCACCTCCCTCTTTCTAGTGGCATAGACATCCTGGCTCCAGGCTATGGAATTTTGCTCAGGCCTTGACAGTCAGCTTGGCCCTTCAACAGCAAAAGCCTGTTGGGGGCCACAACCTGGAAGTATCAGCACTGCAAACTAATGGCGCTAGGGGAAAGCAGGCTCTTAACTGCTGGTGTCATGCCAGAGAACTGAGAAACAGAAGAAGTGGGACAGGTTACCAGGACAAGACACTAGGACAGGGGGGCTGAGCAGCATTCTACCAAGACTGAGGATGAGAGCTCAGCACTCATCTGGGGCCAGTTCTGATCACCCAAAATTCTCTCCAGGGCAGAGACTTAGGTTGGTGAACCATGAATTACCCAGTGTGGGAGGAGACTGAGAGGTTTTGAGAGCCAGTCCCCAAGGAAACCAGAGAGGGGAGGGAGTCAGGAGATGAATGATAAGAAAAATAAAGGGGAAGGGAAAAACTGAAAAGAAGAAAAAAATCTTTAAAACCTTGAACATCAACAGAAAAATCAACAGGAAAAACAACAGAAGGAAACATGGCTTCTGGATCTAGTAAATGAGTCCAGGCATCTATGAATAAATAGTGAAAAAAGAAGAAAAATGATTCAATACTTGATGAGATAGAGGACCCCAAAGATTTTGGGAACATGGAACTACAGCAAGCTGTTTTCAGTGATTTAAAAGAGAAATGAGAATTATGAAAGCAGATTTTATGTCCTACACAGAAAAAAAAATAATGAGCAGAATAGAAAGTCTTGAATCTGCAGTGATAAGTCTCATCAAAGAAATAAAAGAAAGAGCAATTGGGGCAGTTAGGTGCTGCAGTGGATAGTGCTCTGGTCCTGGAGTCAGGAGGACCTGAACTCAAATCTGGCCTCAGACACATAACACTTACTAGCTGTGTGACCCTGGGCAAGTCACTTAACCCCAATTACCTCACTAAAAAAAAAGCAAAAAAAAAAAAGAGAGAGAGAGCTCGCAATAGATGGGGAATGCAAATACACAGAAGTGATGGGCAACCTAGAACAAAGGAGGAAAAAACAAAAACACTAAAAGAAAATATCTTCACTATGCAAGCAAAACATACAGATCTCGAAGACAGGATACATAGACATGACCCAAGGATCACAGGTGTCTGAGAAGAATATGACAGGACAAAAGTCCTTAACACAGGAAAATCCTTAATGCAGGAAATACTAGAATTACTTAGAACTTCTGAACATGGAAAATGAAATCCCAATTCAAAGAATTCACAAATCACTTCCAGAGAAAAACCCAATGCTACATACTCTAAGACACATTAAACTTAAACTTAACAATTCAGTTAGAAATAAACACAAAGGAAAGGATATTCAAATAATTCAAGACTATTTCCCAGCCACTAGAAAAAGAAAGAGGGAATGGAATAATGTGTTCTGAAAAGCACTGGAGCTCAGGATGCTGTCCAGGGTGACCTGTTCTGCAAATTAATCATACAAGACAAAAGATGGACATTCAATAATAAAGAAGAATTTGAAACATTTTTTGAAAGAAAACTAAAACTAAAAATTGCTTACTTCTTGAGCACCCCATGCAACCTAATTGCAGAGGTGAATACACACAGAAAGCAACAGCAAGAGTTAACAACAGAAAGATCAGTAAGAGACTTATTCACATGGGGAGTTGATGGGGTTGGGATCTGGATCCCAGAAAGGAAAAACCCTGAACTTTCCCACATGGCCAAATCTCTGGCTTTCACCTGAGGCTATAATCCCATCGACTGGCCTTTCATTGTGGCTACATCCAATCTCCCCTCCATTGTTTTACATCCCTGTGGCCCCTGGCCATTTCCCCTCCCATCTAGATCTCCCAACTACTTGGCGATTCCTAGATCCCTCCCACAGGCTTTCTGTATATAAGGTTCATCTTGTCTCCATTAAGATGCTGAGATTCTTATAATCTAGCCATGGCTTAGATTTTTAAAATCTGGCCTCTGCTCAGATTCTTATAATCTAGCCAATGCTGGGATTCTTATAATCTAGCCTCTGCTCAGATTCTTAAAATCCAGCCACTGCTGGGATTCTTATAATCTAGCTAATAAGCCAATAGTTTACTAATATTCAGACTCCTTAAGAGTCTGCCCAATATGGCGGATCCTTAATAAACCTTGTCTTTGGCTGAAAGAAGGCTTGGGTTGAATTCTTTTGGGCAGTATCCACGTGTCATGATTTTGGGGTCCCAGGACCCCTGAACCCCCGAACTGCATTGGAGTCACGCCCTAACATGTGAGTACTCTGTCCAAAGGAATATAAATTTTGATGGCTTATACTCTGCCAGATATCTTGGGGTTCGGGGGCTAGATTTTTCCCCCTATCTGTTCATTCTATCATTTTTTTTTTAAAACTGGGACAATTAACTCTTTTGTCTCGTGTAGTTTTCATTTATGATTTCCTGAAATATAGCTCTGAAAAACCAGGCTTGGATAAAGGCCCATTGGGATTCAAATGGAGCCGCTTGATGATGCCTTTAAACTCAAACCACTCTGGCTCTCACTGATTGGCCAACAAAAGGTCCCAGCTCAAGCCTCACTTGCTCATTGTTGGGATTTTGATGGCTCTGTGATGTAAATAGCAGTTGTTACAGTTCTGGCCAGAAACTCTGAGAGTCTTCCCCTCCCAGACTGATTCTATTGTGAAGGAAAACTAGGCCATCTTTTGCTTCAATTCTTACCTAGCCTTTAATCACTGAATGAGTGTTGTCTCAGACAAACCAAGCCCTGAAAAAGACCTTAGCTTAAAAAGGCTAAGCTCTCCCACCGCAACCAAGGCCATGTTCAGTCGTCCTGACCTACCTCTTGTCACTGGACTCAGATGACTCTGGAGGAGAAAGTGAGGCTGATGACTTTGCACAGCTCTGCCTCACTTAAATCTTGTTCACTTGCAAGTCAATACATCATCTTCCTGATGTCATTGGTCTTCTTCAATGAACAACTACAATCAGTGTGACCCTGGGCAAGATCCTGTTTGCCTCAGTTTCCACATCTGTAAAATGAGCTGGAGTAGGAAATGGCAAACCACTCCAGGATCTTTGCCAAGAAAACCCCAAACAGGGTCACAAAGAGTCAGACTCAACTGAACAAAAACAACCGTCTGCATGTTCCTATCTCTCACTTTTGGAGCCAAGAACAAATCTAATCTCTCTTCTACATGACAACTCTCAAGATCCTAGGAGAGCCATTATAAGCTCCATAAATCTTCTCTTCTTTAGTCTAAATGTCCTCAGCCCCTTCAGTTGATATTCATATGACTTTATCTTGAGGCCCTTCACCTTCCTCATCAGTCTCCTTTCTATGCTCACCAGCTTAGCAACGTGCTTACTGAAATATGGCCCCTAGAACAGAGCCCAGTATTCCACATGGGATCCAACCAGGGATTATCTCTCTGATATTAGCTTTTTTGGCTGCCATATTATTGACTCATATTGAGTTTGCAATCTATTAATTCACAACCTCACCCCTGCCAGTCTATCTTTGTCTGATGAACTGCTATGTAGTCATTCATGTCTTATTCTCATGAAGTTTATTTTTTGAACCCAAGAATAAGATTTTACATTTATCCCTATTACATGTCATCTAATAAGGCTAGAAGCAAGGTGTGCTGGAGCCAGCTTGAACCAGTTTGTGAGAGCTGATTGTTAAATTTTCAGTGTGAGCATTTACAACTTGGAAATTGGCAAAAGTTCCAAAGCAGGGCTTGATTTGTTTTGTTGATTGCCTAGCCTTAAGCAAAGTGATGGAGAAAATGTTAATAATGCAGATAAACTAAATGTGTGTTGAAGTTGTGGTCCTTGATTGTAATGGAAAACTATCTTGCTATATGAAATAAGGAACAGTATACTTTCAGAAAAATCTGGAAAGACTTACATGAACTGATGCAAAGTGAAGTGAGTAGAACCAGGAGAACACTGTACACACTAACAGCAATATTGTATGAAGATTAACTGTGAAAAGACTTAGCTATTCTCAACAATACAACGATCTAAGGCAGTTCCAAAGGACTCATGATGAAAAATGCTATCCGCTTCCAGAGAAAGAATTGGTGGAATTGGAATTTAGTTCAAAGCATACTATTTTTCACTTTCTTTCTTTTTTTTCACTTTTTCATTTGTTTTCTTTTACAACATGACTAATATGGAAATGTTTTACATGATTGCACATGTATAACTTATAGCCCTTAGTCATTAATTGGTGTGGCCTCAGACAAACTGAGACCTGAGAAAGACCTTAATTTAGAAAGACCAAGGCACTGCATCCCGGGCCATGGCTAGTCATCTTGACTTTTGTCTTGCCACTGGACTTCAATGACTATGGAGAAGGGAGTGAGGCTGATGACTTTGTACAGCTCCACCTCACTTAGATCCAATTCACATGAAAATCACCCTCATGACGCCATTGGTTCTCTTTGAGAATGATGGACAAACAATAGCTTACTGTCTAAGGGAAGGGGAAGGAAAAGAGGAAGGGAGAGAGAGAAAGAATTTGGAGATCAAATTTTTTTTGGGGGGTGAGCCAATTGGGGTTAAGTGACTTGCCCAGGGTCACACAGCTAGTAAGTGTTATATGTCTGAGGCTGGATTTGAACTCAGGTTCTCTTGACTCCAGGGCTGGTGCTCTATCTAGCTGGTGCTGTCCTGAGATCAAATTTTTAAAAAATGAATGTTAAAAATTGTTTTTACATGTAATTGGGAAAAACAAAATATTATTTAAAAAATAGTGTGTTGGGTATACATTTTTGTTTTCAGAAAGCCAGTTGTTAAACATTTACCAGCATGCCCCTGGCTGGACAGCTGCCCTAACTTTACTGAGATTCTTTTGGATCCTGTTATAGACCAAGTCTGCCATCCCTACCAACTTTGTATCATATGTAAATTTGATAACCATGCCTTTATATAAACTATTGACAAAAGTGCTGAATGTTGGGGAACCAAGGACACATATATCTATCACTCTACTGGAGATCTCTCTCCTCATTGATTTTAAGCCATAAATGATCACTCTTTGGTTCCAGTCATTCAACCAATTCTGAACCTATCTAACTGTGCTATTGTCTAGCCAATATATCCCCACATTTATCTAAAAGATACCAAAAAAAATTTGTCAAATACTTTGCTAAAATCTAGATAAACAATATCTATAGCATTCCCTTGATCTAACAAAGAAAGTAAGGCTTGTCTTGCATGATATATTTTTTTGAACAAGCCATCCTGGTTCTTTGTGATCATCACTTCCTTTTCTCAAAGTTCACTTATCATCCCTTTAATGGTGCAGTCTAAAATTTTTTCCTAGGAATTGAAGACAGGAAGCTCATTGTCTCTGTCAGTAATAAAAGTGTTGAGTGGGACAGGACTGTTTTGTTGATTGCCTCGCTTTAAGGAAAATGATGGAGCAAATGTTAATAATACAGATTAAACTTAAAAGTGTGTTGGAAGTTGTGGTTCTCGATTGTAATGGAGAACTATTGAGCTATAAAAAATTATAAGCAGGATGCTTTTAGAAAAACCTGGAAAGGCTTACATGAACTGATGCAAAGTGATGTGAGCAGAACCAGGAGAACATTGTATACAGCAACAGCAATATTGAATGATGATCAATTGTAAAAGACTTAGCTATTCTCAACAATACATTGATGCAGGACAATTCCAAAAGACTCCTGTTGAAAAATAATTACATTAATCTCCAGGTACACACACACCTAGTTGTACTATCATCCAGCCCACATTGCTCCATGTTGTCCCTATACATGGTGTTCCATCTCCTTCCTCTCTGCACAAATGGTCTTCTATGCTGAAATATATGGATGCTTATTATGCTTATTATTATGGATGAATCTCTAGTTCATAATGATAATAAAAAAAAATAAGAAGAACCACAATAAATAATTCACATTTATATGGTGTTTTCAGTGTTGCATAGTAGTTAGAGAGTTGTCCTGGAAGCCAGGAATACTTGGATTCAAGTCTTTCCTCTGACACATTACTGGTTCTATGATCCTGGACAAAAACTTAACCTCTTAGTGCTCTAGGCCAGTGGTTCTGAAACTTTTTAGTCTCAGAACTCTTCAACACTCTTAAAAATTATTGAGGAACCTCAAAGAACTTTTGTTTATGTGGGTTATGTCTATTGATATTTTCTGTATTTGGAATTAAAATGTCAATATTATTTATGAAAACAGTTTTGAGCTCAATAATCCCCTAAAAGGGTTTTGGGGCTCCCCAGAGGTTCCTGGACCACACTTTGAGAACTGTTGTTCTAAGTAGCTCTCTAAGACGAAAATTTGCAGACAAGGTGCCAACCTACATTGGTAGAGTTTTCTCACCCAGGGAATTCCTTATATTAATGAAATCACAGGTCCAGTCCTTATCTCTAGAGTGTTTTAAGGTCTGTGAGGCTCTTTCTGTATGCAAGTGCCAATTCCTACGGTTATTAGGACTGCATTTTTTTAAAAACTAAAATGACTTTGTATTTACTTACTTAAGTATATGTTGTCCCTCTCCTCCTTGAGGGCAGGGACCATTTTGTTTCTGTCCTTGTATTCTTAGTGCCTATTAAAGTATCTTGCAACTTAATGATGTTTTTGATAAATGTCTTCTAAATTAAATTGCTAAGAAAAGAAACTTTGTCAAATGTCCTGCTGAAATAGTTACATTATGTCTGCAGCATTCCCCTGATCTACCTGTATGGTAATCCTATGAAAAAAGGAAATTAGATTATTTTGCCTTGACCTCTTCCTAATGAACCCATGCTGGTTTTTAGTGATTACCATTTCTCTTTCTATGTCCTCACATACTATCTCTTTTGTAACCCAGCCTAAGATTTTGCTTAGGATTGTGGATATACTTATAGATCAAGAGCTGGAAGGTACCTACATCTGCCATAGAAACTTCCTCTGTACATTGCCATGGAAAAACTGTTTACTGGGTAATTGGGCTCCTGGTACCAAACTCCTGGAAATGCTGCCTTGGAGAGAACTTTCTGCTTGTGTTTTTTTTTTTTTAAATATTTCATGGTCCCAGATACTAAAATATTCAGCCCCACCTCCTTAAGCAATCATCAGACACAATTCTCCACATTTCAGAAATCAATCACCTTTGAGTTCAGCATTACCTTCTCCTTAAAAGACAAATGCTCCTGGGAAGGATAACACATTAAGTTGTTAAATATGTTAGTTTATTAGATAAATTTTCTTCTGGGCAGTAAAAGAGCTTTGGGTGCTTTGGATAGGAGATGTGGCAGTGTTTACCAGTGAGGGGGAGGGGATTGATGAAATCCTGGGTAGGAGTAGGGACATAGGATTATGAGTAAGCAGACAAAGTGACCTGAGGGTAACTCACAACAAGAGACATTAAAAAATGTTGTTATAAATATATTGTATCATGTATATAAATATACAATAAAATGATTGTTAAAATATCATTATAAATATTTTAATGCCCAAAATTCTGCTTTTTTTTATTCAATAAGAATTTATTAAGTTCTCACATTCCCACCCTCCACCCCCTACATAGTAATCACATACAATGAATCCTTGTCCTCAAAAAGACTAGATTCTACTTGGGGAAAACAAGTGAACACAGTTATGTAAATTTTCAAATATAAACAAAATAAATACAAAGTAGTAGGGAGGAGGGCCCTAATAACTGGGGTGGGGGTAGGGAGCTGAATCAGGAAAGGTTTCATACAGCAAGAAGTAGTTGAGCCTTAAAGGAAGCTATGGATTCTATGAGACATAGGTCACCTCAAGTCAAGTCAGCAAGCATTTATTAAGTGCCTACTATGTGCCAGGCACTATGTTAAGGGCTTTATAAATATTATCTCATTTGATTCTCAGATAACTCTGGCAAGTAGGTGCTATTATAGTCTCTATTTTACAGTTGAAGCAACTGACAGTAGTTAAATGACTTGCCCAGGGTCACATAGCAAGGAAGAATCTGAGGCTGGATTAGAACTCAGGTCTTCCTGATCTAGTGCTCTATCCATCGTGCCACCTAGATGCCCAATCAGGAAAGGCTTCTTGAAGAAGGTGGGATTTTAGTTGGGATTTGAAGTCAGGGAAGCCAGGAAGTGGAAAAGAATAACTGGAGAGCATTTCAGGTACAGGGGTGGGAGTGGGGATGGAGAGAACAATCTATATGGAATATCATATATGGGTAACAGCAAGTAGTCCATGACCCATTAGTATTTGTTTTTTTAGAAGTCAAAACCTGTGTGTTACAGTTATGGGCAATGCATAGAACTTAAGTGGCAATATACCCTAGGGCAAGGTTTAGGATTGACCCTTCCTTCCCCTTTGAAGGGGAAGTAATCACTAAACAAAATCCCCTAAAAATCCAGAATCAAAAATTATTTTGGGTAAAACATTACATTTTTAAAATGCAAATGCTTCTAAGACAACACATGAATCATTATAGATTGACACAAAACTATGTAACATATACCTCTCTCTCTTCTCCCTTGTCTCCCTCTGTCCACATGAGGAATCACACCCTTACATGTGGGTGCTCTGCCAAAGGAATATAAATTTTGATTGCTGAGACCTCGCAAGATATCTTAGGGTTTATGGGCTACATTTTTTCCCCTCTTCCCTACTTATTTATTCAATCATTACAAAAAAACAAAAACACAACCTGAGACGATTAACTCTTTTGTACCATGGAATTTGATTTATGATTTCTTGGAATAGAGCACTGGAAAACCAGGCTTTGATACAGTCCATAAGGATTCAAATGGAGCCTTAAACCCAGATCATTTTGGCTATCACTGATTGACCAATAATAGGTCCCAGCCCAAACTTCACTTGCTCATTATTTGGGTTGTGATGGCTCAGAGTGAGTATAAAAAGCAATTGTTTTTGTTCTAGCTAGAAACCCTGAGGGTCTTTTTCTCCCAGTTTGATTTTTTTTTTTTGAGTAGGCAGATTAGGCCATCTTTTGCCTCATGTCTTACTTAGCCTTAAATCACTGAATGGGTGTTGCCTCAGACAAACTGAGACTTGGGAAAGATCTTAGCTTAAAAAGGCCAAGGTCTCCCACTGCATCTGGGGTTATCTTCAGTCATCCTGATCTATGTCTTTTTGTGTGCGTGTGTGTGTGAGTGAGATAATTGGGGTTAAGTGACTTGCCCAGAGTCACACAGCTAGTGAGTGCTATGTGTCTGAGGCTGGATTTGAACTCAGATCCTCCTGACTCCAGGACCAGTGCTCTATTTACTGCACCACTCAGCTGCCCCTGTCCTTCTCTATGTCTCGCCACTGGACTCAGATGACCTTGGAGGAAGGAGTGAGGCTGATGACGATGCATATCTCTGCCTCACTTAAATCCAATTCACTTGCAAGTCAAGATATCACCTTCCTGATGTCACTGGTCCTAATCAAGAATGAAGGATAAACAACAATATAATAATTAGTAACACAAACATATAGAACACAAATTTATTAGCTTATCAGATGAATTTCCTGGAAACAGAATAGCATTGGGCCCACAAAAGGGAAGGACCAATGGTAATGCTCATTCCAGGATGTGCAGGCACAGCTCTCATGCTCTATGAACATCTATGCTAAGGCATAAATTCCCTGATCGATAGTAACACATAGAGAAAATGCAATGTTCAAACCTTGCCTAGAGTGCACAAATGCTTAGTTCTAGCTCTGGGTGGGAGGACCTGAAGACTAATTAAGCCTATTTCACAATTTTGCTGAAGGGTGTGTCTATTCACAAGCCAGCTGTGATGTTCTGGCTATATTTTGAGAATCGTTGCCGTATCTCCCTTCTCTCTGCCCTTATATACTGGAACTCTAGTTTGTATGACACTAATTTATGATTTCTTTGCATATTTTCACATTCTGTTTCCTTCACGCTTCTATTAAAGTCCCCCTCAGACACCTTACCATGGTATAAAGGTGACCCTGGTTTTGTTAAGTCTATGACAATGTAGTGTTAGGTTTGGTAAGTTCTACCAAGCTAGAAAGGCTTGGGGATGGAGCCAGTGATGACTGCATGTCTGTGACCAAGAACTGGCCTAGCTCAGTTCAGAGAGGCTGATCTGCACAGAGTTGGCCATAATTTCATGAAAGGACTAGATAACACATCATGAAAATGTAATAGGGGCCATGAGGGGCCATGGATCATGCTCAGAGCTTCTCTACCTGCCTCTAGCCAGCACTGAATGTCTCACTCAATAGGTGGTTGATGAAGCAATCCCCTTATTGGACCCTACACAGGAAGAGCCCCGGATTCAGTGGATCTTTAAAAGGGAGTGACCTGTCCTCTGTCTCTTTCTTTGCTTCCCAGCTATAAATCATATTACCATCATTAGAGGCTTTCCCCTGAGATGTAGAGGAAGGTCTGCTTTTCTCCTCACCCCACCACAAATGTAAACATGTGGCACCTAAAACAAAAATTTGGCCTGGCTGGGCCTAAGACTTGTTCTCAGAGCCCTAGCTGTGATGTGCTTTGAATTTCTGTGTTTGATCACAGGTGACCAAGCAGTAGTTGGTAGATGGACAGTTCTATCCTTGGAAGCTACCTTGTGAATATGAGAAATCTGGAGATCTTGGGTCCTTCAGTTGGAGCTGACTGGCCAGAGGAGGAGTGATTCATTATCTGAAATAACCACTGGCAAAGGGATGAGTCCAAGTCCTGGCCTGGCTTTCCAGAAGACATGGACCAAGAGGGAATTTCTTGGACAGTGCAGAGCCAAGGTGAAATGTAAAATACCAAGTCAGCGGTCCAACCAGAAGCTTTATGTTTTGGTGGTTTGTGCGCTGCCTTCCTGGGAGAGTTTAACAGCAGTTCTTGCTGCTGTTTGTTTTGAAACTTTGTAAATTTGAACTTGCGACAGCATTTTGTATTGAGCATCTCTTTTGTAAGTAGAAAATAACTAGCTATCCCATAGTTGATTCATATTGCACATACCTTTCTGCTCTCTCTTTTGGGGACACCCTTTACTTAGGACAAACTTAAGCTTTATGAAATTTCCCCCAAATACTCACTAAGATGGGTGGTTGTTTAGCATAACAATCTGGAGTGTGAGAAAAATAATCTAACTCTTCCTTTAGGTAGTTGGGGTCTCCCAGGACTGAGCCTGTTCTATATGCATCTAGAAGTGAGATGGGCCCTTTAGTGGAAAAGGAAAAGACAGCATCCCAGCCCCTAGGACCGATATTGTTACACAAGTATCATTTGAAGGAATTGGGGCTATTTAGCTTGAATAAGAGAAGGCTTTAAGAACACATGATGGATACACGGATGTGTTTAAAGGGATATCACACAGAAGAGCTAGAGGTAGAACCAGGAACAGCATCCGGAAGATGCAGAGGAGCCGTTTTAGGCTTGATGCCAGGGAACAAACCCAATTCCAAACCAAACTTTGTAACAACGAGAAGATATCCAAAAGTGGCTTAGGATGCTTCAGGAGTTAGTGGATTCCCTTTCACTGGAGGTCTTCCAGTGGAAGTTGAATAACCACTTTTTTTTTTTGAGGCAGTTGGAGTAAAGTGACTTCCTCAGGGTCACACAGCCAGTAAGGGTCTGAGGCCAGATCTGAACTCAGGTCCTCCTGATTCCTGGGCTGGTGCTCTATCCGTTTTGCCACTTAGCTGCCCCCTCCCCCCCACTTGTTAATGACCATCCCTACTTTGGATGTAATCAAGTCAATACTATTGCTGCTTCAAGAAAAGAGTATGTCAATTGACTCCCATGTGACTTCCCAAACTAAAATATCTCCCCTGGCTACCAATTCCTTTTATGTGTTGTTTCCACCTACTTGAATGTAAGCCCCTTCTTGACATACTGACTATGAAAAAAAAATTATAGTTAGGTAGTCAGTCAATAAACATTATGCTAAGAACTGGGGAAACAAAGAAAGGCAAAAGACAGTCCCTGTCCTCAAGCGGCTCACCTTCTAACTCGGGAGAGACCATGCAAATAACAGTGCAAACAAGCGATACACAGGATAAACTGAAAGTAATCCGCAGATTGAAGGCACTAGAATTATGTTTATTGTAGAAGGTAGGATTTAAGCTGGAAATTTTAGGAAGTCAGGGAAGCTAACAGGCAAAGATTGGGCGGTGGTGGTAGTGCGACTCCTGTTTTTGGATTTATATCCCCAGCCCTTAGTAGCTAGAAGATAGCACTTAGTGGGTGCTTTTCATTCATTCATTCTTTGGGATGTTTTCTATAACAGCAAGGGATTCGTGTTATGGCACGGGTTGGGCCGGATGCTTTTTGAGATCCCTTCTCTCTAAGCTTCTGCGATTCAGGCTGATTTCTCCTCTTCCCCGCAGGAGCTCAGAAACAAGCCCTACTCCTTCCCCCAACCACCAGGCTCAAGCAGGGGAGCAAGTTTGCTCCATGTGGGTGGGAGGAGCAGCCACTCAGATCTTAGAAATATGAGTCTTCCTCTTTATGGTTTAAACATAAGGACAGCAAGATTTTGCGCTCTCTTATGATTTCACAGCACCCAGTATTGAGTACTTGACATGTCTGGGGAACACATCAACGGAACTAACAAATAGCTACAAATGCTTGTTCAAGAGAAACCCCTGGCTGTCTAGTTTGTGTGTGTGTGCGCGTTGGGGGTGATGGATGGGGGCTAGGGGGAGAGTGGGGGAAGGGAAGGGAAGTTTCCGTTCCTCTCCGCGGCTGGTGAGCTCACCTACTCCTCCAACTCCTCCCCACCCCCAGCTTCTCCAGAGCGGAGACCCAGACTCTTCTCAGCTCAGGATAAGGCACAAGGAATCACTAAGGAGGACAACTACGCCCGCTGCCTGTCCTCTGGCAAATGATGGCACCTGCTCTCTCCGAAGGGCGCCCGTCATTGTTTATAGCTTCTGAAGGTGAACTGTGCCGCCCCACGTCCGCCTAATTCTAGTGAGGTCTGTCTGCAGCTGTCGTCTCTGGCGCTTGCAGCTGATGTTTCTGTGCTTCAAGCTGGGTTTCGCTTTTCCTCAGTATTCCTGAGTCTGTGGCCCGACTGTATTTCTGATTCCTCCTCTCCCTCCCCCCCTGCTCCCTTGGGGCACTTAGATTCCTTCTCGGTTCAATTCAGCTAATGCTTTTTGGCATCTACTGTGTGTCAAGAATTGTGCTAAGAACTTTGTGAGATGCAAAAGTTGCAAAAACCATATACAAGCGGACCAAGGTCGTTCTGTAATAAGAATGATGGCGTTAACACATTATAAGCAAACCCCTACCTCATCTAATGGCCCTGTTCTGCTAGTTGAGCCGACCTGTGCTCTCTCCTGAGGCTTCTTCTCCAATGCCACTGGGATTCCTAAAAGTCAGTAGTCGGAGTCGTCCTGAGGATACTTTTGCTAGCAGCATTCCAGCCAGTTGACTCAATTCAGCACGGTCGGCAGACCTCGAATGGCCTAAGGCTCTGACTCCACTCAGCTCAGTCTCACACTCATACCCTAGGGACTGAGAGGGGCAGGCACGGAGAATCATATGATTCTCCACCTTTCCCTCCCCTCCCTTTCCCCACCCCTTCACTACTCTTCTTTCTTCTCCCCTCCCCTCCCACCCTTACCCTTCTCCTTTCTAGTTCTCTATTAGGTTCTGAGGGGAGATACATGTATTCCTCAAGCTTCTGGTCACCTAGTCAGTTCTCTTCACTTGCCTGCTCTAGAACTCCCGTGATTCTCATATGTTCAGCCTTCTTCCCGATCCCTTTCTATACCCCTCCATTCTGGTTTTGGGGTCACCTAGAATTCCTGGCCCTGAATTCTGTCTGCTCAGGTCTAACACTGTCTGCCATGCTTGGCTTTAATCTGCTTAACCTCGTGTCTTGACCAGGCGCTCACACTCAGGAGCTTAGCAAACCTCCTCCTCCCCTTTCCAGGCTAGCAGGGCGTCTAGGCTGGCAGAAAACTAGCTTCTTCCTTTTGGATGACTGCCACCTTACGGATGGAGCTTCCTCCTCCTCCCTTTTGCCAGCTCTGGGGCTTGATTTTCCCTTAGTCAACACCTTCACTCCACCTTTCGCTCAGGGGCTGGATTGGTCCGAAGGGACTGGGAGAGAAAACTTCTCTGAAGCATATTCCTGCTTACAAAGCCTATTTACCCTAATGCCACAATTTGCCGGGAGAGTCTTTAAGGGTGGAATCATGAGATCTGGGTTCATGTGGGTTACTTCATTTGAGTCTATAAAAATATTAAAATCAATAAGATTCTCTTACAATTTTTGAGATCCCAGGCAAGAAAGGATCCCTAAGATTTAGCTAGAGAATCCAGCCCTTTGTCATCTTCACTTTCATCTGTACTCCTTGACATCAGAGCTCCCTTTTCTTTGGTTTTCCCTTCACCACAATGAAGCATACAGATCAGAAACAGTTATGATGGGCCAGATTTTATCTGTCTGGCATTAAGATTAATTAAGCTAAAATTATAGCTGTAACTTGAAAGGAATGCTTTGGATTTAACATCTGCCCTCTGACAGAACAAGAGGGAGAAAAGAGACAAGCCCTTCACTGTCTGCATGAATCTTCTGTCTCTGTTAGGGAAACTTTAGCACTAACAGGATATGCCTCTCAGTTTGGCCTCAGGCTGGTCCATCTGGTGCTGCTGGTCAAAGACAGCAAGGTCTGGCAAAAGTGGCAGGAGGAGGGGTAGAACCTGGTCACTCTCAAACAATAGCTATACCGGCTGCTTCCCCACCTCCCTGTTTTAAGTGTCTCTCCAGTCTGCATTCCTCCTCTTCCCCCTCCCTTGCCCCACTCCCAACTAAATCTTGCTCAGTCTTGACTTACCCCATTGTCTCCAATTCATTTTGCATTGCTCTTCCAGATTTCCACCATTTTCCTTAGTCAGGACAGGGAAGTGGCTTTCTTCCTCTTCCCAGAGACTCACACAGACAGGCTCTGAAGACCTTTGCTCTCCCTGCAGACAATTGGCCTTCAATGTCCTGCTATACCTCAAATGTATTTCCTACTCATAACATCATTCCTGTGGCACTAACTGCCCCTGCAAGTCATGGTTTCATGAAATCAATTAACCGTTAGGTAGGAGTGTGCCTGTAAAAGACATGGGCTCTGACCTCCAATTTTATTGGAAAAGCAGGCTGACTTACATGAAACAATTAAAGAGCGATACAAGACAACCTATAATTAATTATCTGCAGAAAGCATGGTACAGTATTACCACTGTATTTAGAAATAGAGAGCATGAATTCACACCATTGCTGTTCACTATCTGTCTCAATTTCTTCATCTGTAAAATGAAGAGGCTGGATCGGATGATCTCTAAAGTCCCTTTCAGCTCTAAATCTGTGATTTTATGATCCTGAGTGTTAGATGGTGCCATTCAGAGAAGGCAACCATTGAGGCAATGTGGCATAATCAGAGAAATTTTTGTAGAATGGAGTTGAACTGTGTCTCAAAAGATGAGTAACATCTGGGTAGAGATAGGGGAGGGCATTTCAGGCTCCCTCCATTGAAGATCTCTCTCTCTCTCTTCCCCATCTACATACACACACATATATGAGCTCATATATATCATTTTATCATATATAGTCATACATATGATATCATAGAGGCAGCTAGGTGGTTCAGTGGATAGAGCGCTGGGCTTGGAGTTAGGAAGACCTGAGTTCAAATGTGTCCTCAGATACTTTGTAGCTGTGTGAACCTGAGCAAGTCAGTTAACCTTTGTTTGCTTCAGTTTCCTCAAGTGTAAAATGGAGATAATAATAGCACCTACCTCCCAGGGGTTTTGTGAGGATCAAATGAGATATTTGTAAAGTGCTTAGCACAGTGCCTGGCACGTAGTAGGTGCTAGATAAATGCTTTTCCCCTCCTCCCTTTCCTTATCCCTGAACCTTTTAATACCTTAGTGACCTAAGAACTAGAATTATAAAGCTCTTTCCTTAAGCAATTGTACAAATCCATCCAGACATTATCTTTTCCTTAAAAATTATTGATATCTTGTTATCATCTTCATTTTCAAATATATCCTTCCCCCTTTCCTGTCCAGAGAGGAATAGAAGAGAAAAAAAACAGTTCAATAAAACTAATCAAAACATCAACCAAGTCTGACCGTGGATACAATGTTCCATACCCATAGACCCCCCCCTCCCCTCCATTTCCTTGAAGATATTGCTAACATGCCCAGTGCTGAAGCAAAACTAGCAGCTTCCTTCCATACTTGGCCAAACTCTGGCTTAGCCCAGCCTTCACCCAAGGGAAACCTTTATCCTGCCTGCCTTCAGTGTAGCTCTTTCTCCTAAGTTTACCACTAGGCTAACAGTTTGGCATTCAAGTGAAGACATAACTCCATTGCCAGTAGGGATAAAAGTTCTTGAAAATGATGCAAAAATATTTAAATTGCAACTCCTTTGTTTTCACTTATTCTTAAAATGTGAAAATTCTCTTTGGCTGAAACTTCCCTGTAACCAGTTCTCTCTCTCTCTCTCTCTCTCTCTCTCTCTCTCTCTCTCACATACTTTCTGAAAAAGATGGAGCCAAATTCAACTTTTTTTTTTGAGTTAGGAGATGGAAATTTTCCCTTTGTCAAAAGAATGGGCCCTACTCTTGCACTACATGATTGTTTCTTTTCACAAATAGACCCACACTGGCCTAATTTCAAAAACCTGAAACTCCATCTGTATTTTAGGGCTACGTCAGAAGAATTTGCTTTCTTAAAGATTGAAAAGCCATTGGTTTTGAATGGATATATTTAGAGGCCAATCACTTTTGTGATGTGTTTTCAAGGGTGCCAAAATGTCATACTCATAATATTTCCTCCATTGGTCAAAGAACTACTCTATTCCAGAGGTAGAAGAGTTAATTTTTGACCAATTCCACCCTTCCCTCAGCCCCCAAAGACTTTAACAAGGGGTTAAATGAATTGTCAAATTGTAGCTGAAAATTTGGTGAGAAAAATAACAGGGTCATAGATGTGGAGCATAAAGGGATAACTAGCATTTAAAGTTTGCAAAGTACTTTCCGCATTTTTATCTAATTTGACTTGATCTTCACAACAACCCTATGAGATAGTTCCTCATTCCATTTTTACAAATGAGGAAACTCAGGTTGAATTAAGTGACTTGCTCAGGATCCTACTAGTAAGCTAGTGTGTCTGATGTAGGATTTGAATTCAGGTCTTCATGACTCCAAGTTTGGCATTCCATCCACTTCTCCCTCTATCCTAAGTGCTCATAAAGGTGATCCTTTTATCCAACTATAATTTTGCAGCATTTTCAAGAGCTTTTATCCCTACTGGCAATGGAGTTATGTCTCCACTTCAGTGCCAGACTGTTAGTAGAATGGTAAAGTTTTCAACATTTCTCTCATGGAATTAAAGGGAACTTCCCTGAGTTCTCCTTTGTCTGAGAAGACAAATCATCCTTACACCCGGGGGCTTTATTGCTAAATCCTAGAGGGTAGCGAGATTACAAGCTGGGAGCTACCTGTGGCGGAGACCACCAAAGGGTGGCAGAATGTAATTTCTCTTTTCTTCCCCACCACTGGCTATGCAGCTTTGAAGGGGAGCTACTGGACCAGAAGGAGACTGGTGTTCAAGAAGAATCACTCTAGACAGACACAGATATAGAGAGATAGTTTCCTGAGGAAGGAAGCAGCTTCAAGGATTGTAATTTCTAGAAGCGGAGGAGGGTGTCAGTCTTTAAAAGAGAGCAAACTGTGGGATCATAGCTGAGCAACCTATCCAGTATAGGCATCTCCCCCAAGGGAAACTGCATGAGGACTTTGATGAAAAGAATGACTTTCAGGTCCTGTAGAATCTGGAGTTGTGAGCTGCCTTTGCAACACAGGTATCCTACACAAAAGCCTCCATAACATTATGTTCTTAGTTTAAGCCCACTATTTCCTTGGTCACTGTGTGGTACAGCGTGCCCCAGACTTAAGAGGGGGATGTTTTGTAGCTTTCATTTTTTTTTTTTCTATGCCATCCTAGTAAATAAATGCCTTTCCTAAGAGCTAATTGTGCTTACTGACAGATTGTTATTGGGAAGGATACTAGTGGGGGATCACGAGCTCAAGTTTTAGAAGTAGCTATCCACAAGGTACTCTAGAACCTGAAATAGAACCCTGAACTCTAGGGACCCAACCTATGAGTAAGAATGCCCACTTGGGGGAGTACCTCAGTGTGGGTGCTACACAGACATAAACCCAGCAGTGTACTTTCGGTCTATTTTGGTTTGGCCTATCACTGGCCCAATAGGATAAAACCTTGAAAATTCTACTCTGCTGTCCTGATATTCATCACACCGACCCCTCTTTTCCCTCCCTCCCCCCAGGTTGGAATTACCTTGGATTTCTCAGAGGCACATCTCTCAGCAATGGCACCTTTAAAAAATGACAGAAGAGAGATGAGGCAGCCTCTCTCTGCTCCCATCCTAGGAGGAGCATGAAGTGTTCCCTGTGCTCAAATTTTAAAATGGAGCAATAAAAGGAAACATGTTTGAGAAGAGAATTGTGTGGGGGTGGGGGAGGGGAGGTGGGAGCTGTTTGATTGTTAGCTGCTCTCTCCGTGCGAGAAACCTTGAAGATAATCTTTTAGAGGCATTTTGCAGAGTTTAGTGCCAGTGATTAGGATCTCTTTTTCCAGACCCAAGGGCTTTCCTTTCATTGTTGCCTTCCTCTCCGCCCTTTTAACTCTGTCTTGGGAGACGCGTTGTGTGCTCTGTGTACAAAGGTACACAGCTTGGCATTGTCTCCGAGGCGGTCCCTGGATCGCCAGCTTTCCATCGATGCGAGACGACACCCAGGCTCGGGGGGAGACAAGCAGAAATCCCCTAAGTGGCTCCAGGAGAGGATCACCTGACCTTCGGAACAACACCTTTGCCAAGGCCAGAAGAAAGAGACTGAAGCTCCCCACCCAGTATTGAGGGAAGGCCACCGAAGGCCTTCTGTTATGCACAGACAACCTCCTCTCTTCCAAATACTGGCTGCCAATTCCTGCTACCTCACTGTTTACTCCGTCGTCTGGTGGAGGGGAGAGCGGCTCCTGCATGAATAAGTCTAGGCGAATTAGCTGCAGAATTTCAAGGCCTTTTCTCTTCTTCTCGTTATTAATTATTGTTACTTCTGCTGTTCATCAGCAACTCCTTTCTTTTTAAGTAGGATAACAGAAGCCATTCAGAGCATTTCCCTTCCCATCAATGAGCTCACTGTACAGCCCTCACTCACCACTTCAGCACCCCGCCCCCCCCCACGCTGCCCCAGTGTCGTGTCTGCCTCACCATCCTGGCAGGGCTCCCTTGGGTAACAGGGCTGAAGCTTTCTCTTCAGCTCTGGACTCCGAAGGAGACAGCTTGTAGCTCTGTGTTAAATGAACACTGGACTTGGAGTCTCAGAACCTAGGTTTGAAGTCACCTTAGGTTTCTCAGTTGTAAAAGTGGGGGAAGGCTGGTTGGACTAGGTGGTTTCTGAGGTCCCATTAATTCTCTCTCTCTCTCTTTTTTTTTTTTGGTTAGGCAATGGGGTTAAGTGACTTGCCCAAGGTCACACAGCTGGTAAGTGTTATGTGTCTGAGTCTGAATTTGAACTCAACTCCTGAATCCGGGGCCAGTGCTCTATCCACTCCGCCACCTAGCTACCTCCCATTAATTCTCAATCTGTGATCTTGTAACTAGGACCTACTACGCAAGAGGTCACTTTCTGGCTGGATGGAGGAGGAGAGATGGGGAAGAAATGAACTGATCTCTACAATAGTGGCACACAGACTGTTGGTTTTTAGCATCCTCTCTCCTTACACTTCTCCACCTTTATCAGCACCACCAATTTTCAGAACCCTCGTCCCATATATGTCTGGTGTTCTTAGGTCTGTTTCATCTATTTCATTACCTGATAAATTCATTCACACTAAGGTGTAAGGGTCTTAATGAACTAGCCCCTCCTTACTCTCCTCCACTGGTATCTGCATTTTAAAATGGAAATTTGGAGAGGATGATCCCAAACCAAGGACCATAACACCGTAGGATTTAGAGGTGGAAAGGACCTTAGGGATCCTTTAGTCGCCCGTTCCTATTTCATTTTATATATGAAAAAAAAAATGAAGCCTAGAAAGAGGAAGTGTGACCCAAGGTCACACAGATAATACGTGATCTATGGTGCATTGAAGAGAGTATAGGGTTTGGATGTAGAGAATCTGTTTCGCATCCCACTATGTGACCTTGGGTATCAGTTACCCACCTGTTTGGGTCTCAGTTTCCTCACCTGGAAGAAAATAGGAGGATTGGGCTCTGAGGTCCCTCTGTCTCTAAGTTTATGATCTATGACTCTGAAAGCAAGTCTCATTCCACAACTGAGTGATGGAACTTCAGGCATTATTACGGATGTACGGACACCTGCCAGCACCGAATGGTGTGGAAATCATGGAATAGCCTGCTACCTTGAATCTCCTTCAAGCTCTATGAGCTATGTGGAGAGACCAGAGCATTGTGGAACCACAAGATCATAGCTCAGGAACCAGAAGGGACCTTAGGGGAAGTCAAGCCCAATCCCCTTGTTTTACAGACAGGGAAGCCGAGGCAGTCAGAGGTTAAATGATTCGTCCAGCATCAAATAGCCAGTGAGTGCCTGAGATGGGATTTCAATCTAGATCTTTCTGACTTCAGCTCCAGTGTTCTGTCCATTGCCCCACGGAGGCCTATGTAGTGGAAGGTGATATATGGAAGGAGAACAATTCCCAGATATTTCCAAATCATGCTATCTGCATTCCAGACATCCTCCTTTCCCCTCTCCAAACAGAATTGAATTCTGCCTCTGGGACGCTGGGTCCTGAAGGTTAGCTTTTGCCTTATCTTGCTTGGAACCAGACCTTCTCATTACTTCATAGCCATTTACAAAGCATGTTCCCTTGTCTGTACCATTAAACCTGGAACCATAATAAGGGTGAAGCACTTGCCTTGGTCATGCAAAACTTAGAGGTGCAGGAAAAAATATTAAATGTGAATTTATTACATCAAATGCACCTTGTCATTACAATAGGGAATACAATTCTATATTCTTGATTCAGGTTCACAATAAATTCATTATGGTGCTTACTAAAACCCCTAGATCTCTCTCTCTCTCTCTCTCTCTTTTTTGCTTAACTGTTGTCTAACCAAGTCCTTCCCCCCACTCCATTTTGTAGTTGTGGAGTTGATTTTTTAACCCCTGTTAAAATTGACTTTTTTTAGATTTAACCCAATGTTCAGGCCTGCAGAGATCTGTTGGGATTCTGATTCTGTTAACTAATATGTTGGCAAGCTTGTTCAGGTTCATGTCATCCAAAAAATGACAAGCATGCTACCTATACCTTCATTCAAGTCATTGCTAAAAATATTAAAAATCATAGCTCTGAGGAAAGATCTCAGGGGCACTCTACTAGAGAACTCCCTTAAAGCTAACATCAACCTGCTTTATGGGTCTGGTCATCCAACAAGCTCTGAATTCACCTGTCTCTACTGTCATCTAGTCCAGGGCTTCTTAAACTTCTTCTACTCATGACCCCTTCAGCTCTTCTTAAATTAGTGGTGACCCATAGTATAAGAAGCACTGACTAGTCTATATCTCTCCATCTTATCTATAGGACTAGAATTAGAGGCTTTTCCAAATGCTTTGCTGAACTCTAAGTAAAAGATATTTATAGGGGAAGGTAGGTGGCATAGTGGATAGAGCACCGGCCCTGGAGCACGGTCTCAGACACTTGACACATACTAGCAGTATGACCCTTAGCAAACCACTTAACCCCATTGCCTAGCCCCCCCAACTCCAAGACATTTACAGCAGTCATCTTATCTACTCTCCTATCTAGGAGTAGCTAGGGGGTGCAGTAAATAGGGTGCCAAGCCTAAGTTGGGAAGACCTGAGTTCAAATCTGGACTCAGACATTTACTAGCTGTGTGACCCTGGGCAAATCACTTAATGTCTGTTTGCCTTGGCTTCCTCATCTGTAAAATGGTGATAATAATAGCACCTGCCTCCCAGGGTTGTTCTGAAGATCAAATGAGATGATAATCATAAAGCACTTGGCACATAGTAAGCACTATATAAATGTTAGCTCTCTTTTTCTTCTTTCTCCTCTTCTTTTTCTTCTTCTTCAACTTCTTTTCTTTCTTTCTTTTCTTTCTTTCTTTCTTTCTTTCTGTCTTTCTTTCTTTCTTTCTCCTCCTCCTCCTCCTCCTTCTTCTTCTTCTTCGTCTTCTTCTTCTTCTTCTTCTTCTTCTTCTTCTTCTTCTTCTTCTTCTTCTTCTTCTTCTTCTTCTTCTTCTTCTTC
>NW_020954587.1:5466868-5507668 GCF_900497805.2 Vombatus ursinus | reverse complement strand
TCTTCTTCTTCTTCTTCTTCTTCTTCTTCTTCTTCTTCTTCTTCTTCCCCCTAATCTAACTCTGTCAAGAAAGGAAAAGTTAGTCTGGCACAACATGTTCTCAATCTATCTATGCTGGATCTTAGTGATCACTGCTTCCCTTTCTAGCTGCTCAAAAACCATCCTTTTAAAAAAACATGTTGATGTTGTGACCATTACATAATACATGCAATCATCATAAAGTATTGAGGCAAACTTTAAGAAATGCCAGAATCTATATATCCAAAAGAACACTTTAGGAAAACATAACTGGATCTTAACAAGGCTCTTGTGGCTTAGCCTGCTTCTGGATTCTTTCTCTAGAATTACCTTCAGAGCCACTTCTGATATCCATACAACAAAGCCCATCTCACTCCTGCTTCTAGCCACACACTTCGGTCACTGTGATTTGTTAGGACCCCAAACGGAAGAATTCAGTGTGGTACAGTTAAAGGAGTATTGAATTTGTAGTCAGAAGATTGGGTACAAATTTGGGCACCAATGTGACTTTGGACAAGCCACCTAATGTCTCTGTTTTCTCATCTGTAAAATGATGGGTTAGACTCATTACTATTATTATAAAGTTTCCTACAGCTTGAAATCCTATGATGCCTTTCAGGATTTAAAAAAAGGAATCCAGTAATATCTCCAATGAGAGGATTTCTTCTCTCTGGTTCTTTCTCTTGAAAGTATAGCACCAGCCTCACATAAGAAACAGAACAGCTGAAACCTCAGTGTTGACCTGGGAATATTGGCTCTGTAGACCTTGAACAATAAACAATTCTGATGGAACACTTCTGATACTAGTTGGCAGCTTTTTTTTCCTAAGCACTGATTATAATGGGAGGGGATATGTGGAATTACACAAGTGATTTCTTGGTAAATGCTTTGCTGAGAATTATCTTTCAGTTGTAATCCAAACATAATCCTTAATAAAGAAGAGCTGATTTTAAAGACAGCTTCCTTCTCCATGGTTCAGGGACTAGGCAAAGTGCGAAGTTGTGATCATAGAAACTCAGAGGAGAGTTTTTATACTGTTCCCCTCCCCACCAAGGTTGAACAAAATTAAGGAAAGATTTCTGACCAAGTATTGACCAAGAGCCAGGAAGACCTGAGTTCAAATCTAGTCTCAGATACTTTCTAGTTGTGTGACCCCCGGCACAGGGTCCTTAGTTTCCTCATTTGTAAAAATGGGGATTATACTATTACCTATCTTGTAGGGTTTTTATGAGGATCAAATGAGATAATATTTGTAAAGATCTTTGCAAACAAAGGGCTATATAAATGCTAGCTATTATTATTATTATCAAATAAATTTGCTTCTTTGTGTGTTTTTTTTCTGGGCTGGAAATAATTTTTACCCCAAAATGGCTGTAAAAGAAAGTCCCAGACAGGACAGATGGATGTAAGAGATCTACAGCAGCTTCCATGTTAAAGACCAATCCATGCGTATGATTTTGGGTTCAAAATTTCACTTTGCAAAGGGAACCAGATAGACTCAGGGAAGAGCTTCCCAAAGGAAGAGAGTTGGTCATTGGAAGACTTCAGAGTTATGGTTAATGCATTGATCAATTGTAACTCCAAAGGATTTGATGGTGACGGATGGTCTCTGCCTGTCGGCTTAGAAGTGGTGGACCCTAGGTGCAGAATGAGGCATGCAGTTTTAGATACTGATATTATTTTGCTTGTGATACAAAAAAAAGAAAAGAGCATCAGTAGAACCTTTTTTTAAAGGAAGAGTTGGTAAATTGAATGTGTATGTGTATAGAGGAAATAAAAAATTAGATTAGATGCAATGGCCAATCTTAGTTTAGGAGAAAAGATGACTTCCCTCTGCTTGGTAGAGAGGTGATGGACTACAGATGCAGAATATTACATATACTTTCACATACAATTGCTGTGTCAATTGATTGTGCTTGTTTGACTTGGTCATGAGGGTATTTCTATAGGGATATTAGAAGCATGATATAAAAAAGCATTGATAAAACTTTTTTAAAAGAGAAAATATGTGTACATCAAACGTCACTACAAAGTAAGAGATATGAAAAGGATCTACTGATGGAGAGAAAAGTTGATGCTCAAGGAGATCTAAATGGTGTTTTATAGGCTAAGGGGACATACCAGCCTAAGTATGACACAGCTTTATGTAGGATATGTGTTAAAAAGATGTTAAGGATGCAGGGTGGAATTATCAGGCTCAAAGCCATTGGCTGACTGAAGGACCAGCCACGCCCCTAATGACTTTAAAAAAGTCAGCTGTCTTGGTGGAGACACATCCTCGAAGGAGTCAGCTTTGGCAGTTGGGAAGAGAGTCAGCTATGGAGGAAGGGCCCATCTCTTGAGAGGAAATCTGCTCTTTGCCTTTTCCCTTTCACTTCTTCCAGTGTGTGGCAGGTGTGGGGAAAGGGAAGGAATTTTTCTCCCCTTCCATCTCCTTTGCTTTGCCTCAGTCACCATCAACAATGGTGCCTTTCGGTGGTGTAACTCATCCAGCAGGAAACTCTGCTCTCCATGTGGAAAATCAGTGTGGAGTTGCTGTTGTTTTTGTTGTTGTTTGTCCTTCATGCTCGAAGAAGACCAAAATGACATCATGATGTTGGAGTCAATGTACAGTGTGCCTAGCTGTAGCTGATCAGACCAGTACCAGTTCAGAAGGCTCTACCGTAGGTTGGGCACAAATGGTCCATATGACCATTTGGGAGGGAGATGTCTCTAAATTTATATGTCTCAAGTTGCTGTACATCGGAGGCCTAAAGCATCAGATGTGAAAGATGCCTTGTCCATGAGTTTCTTAAATATGTGCCTCTCTGCTATTGTATTCTATGTGTGTGCATACCTTTCCCACTAACACTGCCTGTGAGAGTATACCTATGATAGGATCAGTGTTTTCCCTAACTTCCCTGACTTTTTTCCCTCCCACAATCTGATTTGCTACAGCTTCCCTGACTCTGCTTCCTGGATTAGGGGCATAAAAGGTCTCAGCTGCATGAAGTCTGAGTCTTTTAGAATAGGTGAGTTTCTCAGACCACATGATGACATACTAACCAGAGGTATTCCCAGGTGGAGACAGGGGACCTCATTCAGAGCAGCTAAGTGCTCCTACATCCTTGATGTGTACCCTTGTTCTGTTTGGACAAAATAAACCTGCTTTGTTCAGTGATTCATAAGTGCCTCTCTTTGCCCCAAAATTGAACCTGGGGTTAAAGTGTCTACAATACCCCAGGTTTATCAGGGGAATGTTTTGTTGTTATTGTTAATACCATGCCATTTCAGTAAACTTGTGCTAATTATGTTAACTGGTTGGCTAATGAAAGAAAACCCAGGGTTTGTGAATTACAGTTTTAGGAATGTAGACCCACAAAATACCTTGAGCCAGGAGGAGTTGCACTCCTTTGGACTCAACTTGTGAGTGAGGGTTGGTTGTGTGTGTGTGTGTGTGTGTGTGTGTGTGTGTGTGTGTATGTGTGTGTGTGTATGGGGGGGAGGGACAAGATAGGCTAGAAGGATGCTTCATGTAGATGCATCAGGCTAGTGATAACCTGGGAAACTGATGGAGGACTATACTATAGTATAGTATAGTATACTATAGTATAGTATAGTATACTATACTATACTATAGAGTCACCTCTCTATAAAAGCAGAGAGGAGAGAAAATTTTTTATAATCGCATAATGTTAGAGGTGGAAGGAACCCTTGGGGCTACATTCTTAGTCTATAGTCCATGGCTTGGTTTTTTTTTTCCGATATTTTGATAACTATATTTCAGCATAATTTGTTTTCTTTTTAATCTAATGTATTTTATCATATGTATTTATAAACATGAATCTGAAAAGGGGTCCATAAGCTTTTCTAGACTGCTAAAGGGATCAGTGACACAAAAAGGATTAAAAAAAACCCAAATCCTGACCTAGGCCACACACTTCATTTTACAGAGTTCAGAAACAGGTTCAGAAAAGTTACGTGACTTGTCCAAGATAACCCAGATGGCAGAGCTGAGACACTCATTACGCTACTGGACACAGGAAAAAAAAATGCAGCTAACAGACCACTGAAGAATGAATACATAGCAGAGTCTACGGTCAACTCAGATCTTCATCATGAACCAAATTGACCAGGTTCTTCCAGGAGGGGCTTTCAAAATAAGTGTTTAGTTCAGCAGGTAGCCAGAATCTTTTTTCAAGCTAATCAGTGATATACATAAAAAGCCTTGTGATAAAGGCTATTGGAAGGCAGCTTAGCTCAAAGCAACATTGGTGACAAGTTTAGCTTCTCCATACTCCCTATCATTTTGTTGGGGGCTTCCATGCGTGACTGCTCAGTGTTTCACTGATAAACATGATATTGGGTCAGTGTCAGCCAAAGGGTGGAAAAAGCAGGCCAGGAGCTTATCTGACTTGTGCAATGTGTTTTCCGTGCTACCTGTTAGAAAGAGAAAAAGGAAGACAAGGGACTGATATCTGCCTATGTGGCTTCTGTGAATTTATTATTATTTTTTGTTTTGTTTTTCTTTGTCTTTCCTTTAAAGGGCTCCCCCAACTACTGAATTAAACATTGATTCATTCCGAAATTATTTCCCTGTGGTGGCTTTTAATTTTAAATTATTACTTACCCTGAAGTCTCACTTAAATCTTGCAGCCCTCTCTCCATTGTTTCTTAACTCTACTCTGTGGCTAGTCATTAGAGGAAGATGACTAAGAAACTAAAAGTTCTGAAAGATAACAGGGGATAAGCATTTGGTTCTTAGAATTTCACAAGTGGGAGCAGAGTAGGTAGCTGCCTGCGTGTAATGTGAATTGTGGGGTAGCACCTGCCCCACCTGCTTCCTTCTCCCCTTGAAGTTAACCTGAAATTCTCAATTCCTTTGGGTTAGAGGCCAAAAGCAGGAGCATTTTCTTCTGAAGGTTACTGTTAAAATTTACTTCCTACTTAGAAAGAGGAAACATGGTCCTAAGTCTTCCTTCCTTAGCACTGTTATAAGTTGGTTAACCAGATGTCATTTTGGATAGCCTGGAAGTTCTAATTCACCTGGTTCAGACTGAAGCCTTGTCCTTCCTTCAAGCCAAAGGACTGGGCTTTGGAGCCATCTCTGCTACTTACCGACCCGTGTGACCTAGAATGAGTCACTAAGCCCGATAGCTCTTAGTTTTCTCACTGTAAAGTGAGGGGCTTAGAGTAAATGACTTTTAAGGTCTCTTCCAATTTAAAAATCTACCTTACTATACCCTGAACGGATAAGATATGGGAAAAGGGAGTTTAAACTATAGGTGGTGGGGGAAGGGAAAGGAGCAGGGCATTAATTAAGTTTTGGGTCTCTAAGGTGGGCTTCTTGTGACAGGAGAAAAAGGCTTTCATGATAGGGAGGATATCTAGGACAGGTCAGGGGCTCATGAGGGGTGGGGAAGGAGAGAGACTGAAATGGAAAAGGAAAATGTTGAACATATAAACTTCTAGAGACAAGTGGAGGTGTCTGGGCCTAGAGTCAGGAAGACCTAAGTGTAAATCAGGCCTCAGATACTTACTGGTTGTGTGACCCTGGGCAAGTTCCCTAACCTCTGTTTGCCTCAGTTACCTCATCTGTAAAATGGAGATAATAATAGCACTACCTTGCAGGGTGATTGTGAGGATAAAATAATATTTATAAAAACACTTAGCATATAGTAGGCACTGTATAAATACTTATTCCTTTCCTACCTAGTTTTGCCTAGGACATCAGGTCAGCAGAAGAAATTTCCCATGGCTCCCCACCCGAAAAATTAAGTTCCCTGTGTCAAGAACCACTGTGGACTCAGTGCAGTCTCTCCTTCAACCCTGCATCCCCTCTGGGCTCTCCTGAAAATGGACAGCACGAGCCGCTCAAGCCGAAAGCTGCTTCTTCTCAGCCACCTGAAGCCAGAGCTGATTCATCCTTCCCGACCCACTCATCTCCCTCATTAGAATGAACCCTCTGCTGGCGGCATTGTTTCCACGCTGACATGGGGAGCTGCACTGTCCCCGTTGCATTTTTTATTTAGCTATATTGTTTTCCATTGTTCTGTCATGAATAATTTAAGCTGACACAAAAAGGAAGGGCATCCCTTGCCAAAAGAGGATGGCTGTCACCTTGCCCCCCATAGAGGCCTCTCTCTCTCTGCGGCTCTTTCTCTGTATGTCAGTCTGCATGCATGTGTCTCTCTCAGCCTTGCTTGGTCTATTTCTGTCTGTTTTTCTCTCGTGTGCCTCTCTGTTTAGGCTTCGGTGTCTCGGTTTGTTTGTTTGTCTGTTTTTGTGGCAGTATGTCTGTGTCACGGATACTTTCTCTAGCTCAGGGTCCAAGCAAAAGCAGTATGTATGTCTCAGTCTGAGTGCACCTCCTTCTGCCTCCTTCGCCAGCCCTCATCTCCCTTCTTGTCTCTCAGCTGCTGTCAGAGCCTACAGAGAGCTGGGTTGCCTTTGCAAAATTAATCTCTATCCTGGAACCTTGAGGCCTTCAGCTTTCTGATCTTTAGTCAACACCTTAGATCTGTTATCATTTCTAAGGTGTGTGTGAGGGGTGGGATGGAAGAGACAGAACCTAGTGGGATTTAAAACAAAACAAAACAAAAAATCCAAACAACCTTCTCACAGAATTTAGAGGAACTTCATAGAAATGTGTGGGAAATGTTTACAAATGTGGCACAGCTTTGTAACATAGTTATCGGCAGCTTCTGCTTGCTTGATGTTTTGAGGGAGGTAAGTCTTTCCCTGTATGCCTCGCTGGAAGATGTCCTTGACCTCCGATGTGACCCAAATTGTCTGGGTGAGAAATTTCCTCTTCCCTTGAAGAAAGAAGGGGGTTCTGTTTCTGGGCAAGGGACAGAACCAGGATGAGCAAAGAGGCAGGAGTGTTATAGTGGAAGGTGCGTTTAACTTGGAGACCTGGGTTTGAAACCTGACGCTGATGTGAACTCTGTTCTTCCACAAGTCTGTTAGCCTTTCTGATCCCTTGCTCTTCATCTGCAAAGTGGTGATAATAGCACCTACTGACCTCACTCTGTGGTTGTAAGGATCCAAGGGGGTAGTGAATAGGAAAAGTGTTTTATATACAATAAAGAAATAATTACGTGAAAAGCATAAAACTCGATAAAAAAAAATCAAATGAAAGACACAATACCTGATCCAAATGTGGGAGAACTTAGAAGTGCCAGTCCAGGAGTCTGGAGCACCTGAATTCAAATCTGGCCTCAGACACTTTCTAGTTGTGTGACCTTGGGCAAGCCACTTAACCCTGTTTGCCTCAGTTTTCTCATCTGTAAAATGAGCCAGAGAAGGAAATGGCAAACCTCTCCAGTATCTCTGCCAAGAAAACACCAAATGGAGTCACAAAGAGTCAAACTCTACTGAAAATGACTGAAAATAGTAACTAGAAATGGAAGGGTTCCCTGAAATCATCTAGTCCTACCCTTCATTTTCCTTTTTTTTTTTTTTTGGGTGAGGCAATCAGGGTTAAGTGACTTGCCCAGGGTCACCCAGCTAGTAAGTGTCAAGTTTCTGAGGCCGGATTTGAACTCAGGTCTTCCTGACTCCAAGGCCAGAGCTCTATCCACTGTGCCGCCTAGATTCTCTCGTTATTCTTCGAAGGAATGACTTTTGGTGGTTGGTTACCCTCACATTTGTACTACTATGATATTGGGTTTCAATGAACTTTAGGCACTTTGGTCCGACGGCCCCTGGGAACCTTAACTTAATTAACCACAAGTCCAGAGAAGACTCTTGGAAGTATCCATGAATGCTCAGGAAACCAAAGTAGTCCTAGGATGGAAAATGCAGCCTCCTACAATGTGGTTCTGATGTTGTGCTAAACAGTTACACGTATTTGTGCTTCAGGGACTCTTCCTCAACATAGCATAGAATCAGAGCTATGTTAGTGTGTATATGTGTGTGTGTGTGTGTGTGTGTGTGTGTGTGTGAGGTCCATCTCTCTACCTAAATGGATATAGTTATGAGGGCCTTTGGTCTGATTACTTGGTAAGGTTCTAATACCCCTTTGATTGAGTCCAGAGGACGCCAGCACAACTGGCTGAGTCTGGGGCCTTTAAACAGATACAACTTAGATGAGTTTTGGAAGTTCAGGTTTGATAGTAGGAAAGGTTACAAGCCAGGAGCTACACATAGAAGAGATCCCCTGCAAGATGGGGAGGGGGAGAAGGGAATTTCTCTTCCCCTCCCCACTTATGTATATTGGCCATGTAACTTTGAAGGGGAGCTATTGAACCAGCAAGAGACAGACTGAGTAAACATGACACAGCACATAGGCAAGCTGTCTGCCTGTGAGAAAGAGGAGACAGAGGAGAAAGTGGAGCAGATGGCAGCTGATGGGGAGATTGCAATGGGCCATTGGGTCTCTGCACGCATCTTGGAACAAAGAAGGGGGTGGAGGCTACCAGTCATAATCACAGCTTCAAGGACTGATGGAAGTTCTGAAAAATCTACTCTTTTCCCCAATTCTCATTCCCAGCCTATTTGATAAACAGGTGCTGTCACATCATATTTTCTTTTTAAAATCTAGGCTGTTTCTTTAGGTTGATTTTTTTTCTTCATGTAAAAATTCATGGTCATTTACAATGGCTTTCACTGTATGTTTGTATATGAGTCTATACCAAACAGAGGGGACTGGAGGAAGCCAAAGGTTAGCTAGAAATACACAGAATTTAAATGGGTCAGAAATCAAAACTGTTGTCTGAATGTTAGGAATTTTTCTCATTGGGGCTCTGAGCTATTATGATTTTATTAATATCTTTTTGTCATTAAAAAATTTCTCAATCTGGCAGAGAAGGTGATCTATGTAGATGATGAGGCAATTTTAACCCTAAACCAAAACGAGTTTGATTGCTGGCACTGACTGTGGCCTGAAGGGACTCAAGGCAAAACTCCAAAAGTTGACATGAAAAGGAGGGAATGGAGATTAGAGACAGTGACCAAAGGGGAGGTTACACCTCTGAGTCAGTCTAATGGGAGGATAAAAAAGTAAATGTGGTCTATTCATCTTTTTTTCCTGTTGGGAAGAGTAAAAGAATAAGGACTATGCCTAACTTTTCACTTAATGAATGTTTATCAAATGAATGAATAAATGAATGAATGAACTTTACTCCACAGCAGCACTTGCTGGTTAAATTCGTATCACCCTTCTCCTACCAAGCCAAGTTTTAAAAAATACAAGTCATCTGATACTAAAAACTCATGGAAAATTGGTGGGACTTTCCAGACATTGTGAGCCTGTCTCTCAGAAAAGGAGAAAAAAAACTCACTCTGCCTCTTTAATCTCATCACAAGATACTTGGAATCCTGAGACACTCTGACTCTCAACGTCTCCAGTGGGACTTCAAATTCTTAGACTATCTTTTCTCAGGTCCTTTGGAGGTAGGTTCCATTTTCTGGGAATGGGCTCAAAGAGGAGCCCTCAATAACAGGGGGAAAGGCAACCTCCCTACAACAGGCTAAGGATGAACTGTCCAGAGCATGAAATCTGAGGATCTTCTGCTCACATTGGGGGTGGAGGATGGGGAGAAAAGGATGATGAGGGAGGGATGATTGTCTGATCCTGCTAAAAAGACTACTGGTTTTCCTGCCTACCACATGTCGATCAGAGTAGAAACACATGTTCCTAAACTGGGAGGTGATTTTAAAGCTTTCCCAAATCTTGTACTGCAAGGCTTTGATATTTAAATTATCAGTTTCAGAAAGCCAGAGAAGAAATTCTAAATATGTAATTTTATTTCCATTTACTATGTTTGGGTGAAGTCCTGGATTTGGAGTCAGAAGACCTGATGCCAGTTCCTTCTTTATCCCTTAGTAACTTTGTGACCCTATCTCTCAGTGCTTTGTTTCCATCTAAGATATAGGGCTAGCATCTAGGATTTTTTGGAGCCATCTCTTAGGAGAGTTGATTGCTAAATTTTCACTGTGAGCATCCACAGCTCAGAAACCTGAAAATTACAAATCAAGCCTTGATTTGTTGTCTTGTTGATTGTTTAGACCAAGCCTGCACAACCTTCAGGGGCCATAAGCAGCCTGAAGGCACACCAAAAGATTTCTGGCTGCTGTGAAAAATGTAGAGGATGTTTTCCTGTATATTTTTCTCTGGCCACCCGAAATCTTTTGGTCAGCCACAAGTTGTGCAGGCATGGTTTAGACTTAAGAAAGTGATGGAGAGCACGTTCATAATTCAGATTGAACTATTAATAATGAAGAACAAAATGTTAATTATGCAGATTAAAGTATATCTTGCATGCATTTTTCTTTTTCTTTTTTTCCCCAAAGAGCTGGTTGCTAAACATTTACCTGCACATCTCTGGCTAGCAGAGGGAGTTGAGGAGATCAAATAAGGAAATGCCTTCTCAATGAAGGCAATGAAGGGAAAGGGGAGGAGAGGAAGAGAATTTGGAACCCAAATCTAAAAAAAAAATTAGTGTTAAAAATTGTTTTCATATGTAATTGGGGAAAAATGAAATATTAAAAAGAAAAAAATATGTCACTGGGACTTTGTAAACAGTAAAATCCATGCAAATTAAAGTTGTTGTTTATTTCTTTAATCATTTCACTTGAATTGCTCTATGTTTTTCTTGAGGTTTTTTTTTCTCCCCCACTTTTACAATTTTTCTACTCTTGTTCCTTTCTCTCCTCTTTCCTCTACTCTTTATTTTTGCTTCTCTGGGTGCATAGAGTTAACTGTCTTCCATTTCAGAGCTATTTCTGGATTCCCCCTTTCCAGAATTACTCACAGATATACTGGCCATCTGATTCTGGATTCTCTGGAATCCACCTGATTTCATGAAAAGAAAATACACTTTTAAATGAGGTTTTGAAAGAGAATAATACCCTTTGCTAAATTCTGTGCCCCAAGTTTAGTTTGGAAAAAAAATACACACACATAACTACTTCTATGTCTGTAGCAATTCCTGTCACTTTCTCACTGAAGTTGGAGTCACGTCACTGAGATTTCTCTCGTTTATGCTACTCTTGTGCAAGTACTAGCAGAGTTGGGGTGGAGCTGTCTATGTAGTAGTAGAACTGGGGATGGAGTTCATCACTCAGGGTTATATCATCGGGTTATTCCTCTCTGATACATGTTTCTATGGCTATTAAGGAAGTTTTTATTGTGGTAACCCTAACTGGAGATGAACTCCCTTCTGTGCATCAACCCCATCAGCCAGTTGTGGTGTGTGAAATTCCCACAATTAGAGAATTATTTGTGCCTTTGGAGTCAGGTCTGTTGGCTAAACATTTCCCTCTCTAGGCATTTTCTTTTAAAATGCTAATGTAGTGGAAGAAGTCATAGAACAACAGCATCTTAGAGCTAGAAGGTTCTTCAGAAACTTGAACAATAAAATTCTAGAATATTCCTGACAAGGGACAAATCCAGCTTCCAGGTGAAGCCCTGTGAGAGCTGACCTACTGCTTTCCCAGACAGCTCATTTCACCTTTAGCCTGCTCTAAATATTTCTAGGTTCAGAGATTCAAAGCCATAGGCCTTTAACTACTCCAATGCCTTAATTTTAGATAGGAGAAAAACAGAGGCCTTTAGAGGTTAAGTGACTTGCTCAAGGTGACACAGGTAGAGTTAGACAGGAGTTAAGATTTGAACCAGGATCCTCTGACCTCCAAATGAATCACTCTTGCCATTAGAGGCAGCCAGGTGGTGAAGTGGTTAGAATGCTGGGCCTAGAGTCAAGAAGACCTGAGTTCACATTTGGCCTCAGATACTTCCTTGCTATACGACCTTGACCAAGTCACTTAACCTCTTTTTGCCTCAGTTCCTTCAACTGTAAAATGAGGGTCATAATAGCACTTATTTTGCAGGGTTGTTGTGAGGATCAAATAAGAAAATACTTTTGAAGTACAGTTTCTGGCACATAGTTGGATGCTTAATAAATACTTGTTCTTCCCCACACCTTCTATACTAATTGAGACTTTTTTCTTTACATCAGCCTGAAGAATGCCTCTATGCAATTTTTATCTGCTATTACTAATTTTGTCCTCTAGGGCTAACCAGAATAAATCTAATTTGTCTTCCATGTGCCATTATTCTCCATATTTAAAGATAGTGTTTCTATCTCTCTTCATCCTTCTTCCCAGGCTAAACAGGTCTTTTATCCTTATATATTTTTGTGTCTAGTCTCCAAAACACTTTGGCAATTCTCCTCTGGGTGCTCCTAAGCATGTCAATGAATTCCAAAAAAGCCTTACTGACTTAAGTACACTGTTCAACACAATGACCAGCCATAATTCCAGAGGAGTGACGATGAAGATTGCTACTGATGGACTCAAAATTTGGAAGGAGATATATATTTTTGGACATGGCCAATGTGAGAATTTCTTTTGCTTAAATATTTATCCTGGTTGAGAAGAACCAGGAGAACATTATACACAATAGCACTGTGTGATAATCAACCATGAATGACTTAGGTCTTCCCAATAATACAATGATCTAAGACAATGCCAAAGGACTCATGATGGAAAATGCCATCTACATGCAGAGAAAGAATTATGGAGTCTGAATGCAGATCAAAGCATACTATTTTCACTTTCTTTGTCTTTTTCATGGTTTTTTTTCCTTTTGGTCTATTTCATTTTTCACAGCATGACTAATATGGACATATGTTTTACATGACTGAACATATATAACCTATTTAAAATTCTTACCTTTTTAGGAAGGGGGAGGGGAAGAAGGGAGGAAGAAAATTTGGAATTCAAAAAAAATTTTTAAATGAATGTTAAAAATTGTCTTTACATGTAATTGGAAAAAATAAAATACTATTAAAAAATAAAATTTGAATGTACCAAACCCAGAAAATAAATGTATGTATACTGGTTTGTTTTTCTTTTTTTTTTTCTTTCTCAGTGTGGAGGAGGATAGGGAAGGGAGAGAAAATAAATGTGTGTTAATTTTAAAAACGCTAAAAAACAACCCCAAACAAAAAATTCCCAAGAGTTCTTACCCAGACCTAGATATGCAATATTCCAGATGTTGGATGACTACTAGGGTAGAGTGCTACTCATTTATTGCTTTCCTAGTCTTGGACACCGTATTTCTCAATGTAGCCTAATCCATTAAACCATTACCTGTGTAGATTGTTTTGTATAGGTAGATGTCACATTACTTCCTAGTTTGACAGTTAGCTAAGAAGAAATAAGGCATGTACCCTGCTGAACATTTTGATTGGTGGTATGGGGAGGGAGAGGAAAAGGGAAGAGAGAGATAGAAAGATCAGAAGTCAGGCAGTATAGGCCTGGAGAGTGTTCCTTAATGAAGCATCCCCATTTGGGAGGATGAGAGATGAAGGCCACAGGAGGGAAAAGGAGAAGAGAGCCAGAGGCAAACTGTCTACATCTGCAATTCTGCTAAGCACTGTTCCTATTTCCTTGTGTTCAATCCCAGACACATTTGATTGGAAGGCAATGCCAATAACTGTCCAGGGTCTTTTAAACTTGAATTTTCAGGAGCTGTTCTAGGAGAACCTAGAACAACATCCTGTTCTAGGATTTGGAGAAGCAGTTTCTTCTGTGGCATGGATATTGTAACTAAGCACATTACAGATGTCAGTCTCCTGGAATCTTCTCATTGCTTCTTTCTTAACTTCCACAGATGAAACCAAATCATTTGGAGTTGGGACCAGAATTTATTCTTTCTATTAGATCCAATGCTAGTCCTGGAGACAGGATCATGGGGTTTGAATCTCAGACCTGGTACTTAGTAGCTGTGTGACCTCTAGAAAGTGACTTCACCTTTCTAAGGCTCAGTATTCTTGTCTGCAAAATGGATATGTTAAGCCTTAGATAAGTCTCCTATGGTGTTTTTTTTTTTTTTTGGTGAAGAATGCACTTTGTAAATCTTAAAGTGCTATGGAAACAGTAATTATTATTAAATGCTTTTCTAGAGGAATATGAGAAATACTCTACAAATATCAGCTGGTGGATTAGATAGCAGCTTAGAGTGGCAGACAGCAGCTTTGGACTCTAGAATCTAGGGCACCATCATGCCTAGTTTTCAATTATGCTACAATTATTGGAGGTTTTTTTTTAAACTTTTAGGAATTCAGAACTGGAAAAATTCTATCAGCTCAGTACTTGGTGCAGCTGTGATGTGATTTATCACTGAGTCAGGAATTTAACTTCCTGGTATTCCCTTCCCAGTGAATCTCTCTGTCTGTCTCTCTGTCTCTCTCTCTTTGTCTGTGTCTTTATCTCTCTATCTCTTTCTCTCTTCTCTGTCTCTTTCTCTGTACGGGGATTCTGTCAATTCAGGTTAAATTTTGGGACAAAATGAACAATTAGTTCCTCCCAGATCCTCAGGAAGGCACCCAGGGCAGCCATTGCATTATTTCTCATCTGGCTGTTCTCCTGGACTTCATCATGCTCTTCAGAAACTCATCACACCACAAGATTATATCAGCCTTGAAATTCATACCTCCCTGTCCCTGGGACTTCTTCCTTTACATATTGGAAAGGGTGCAGAGTAGACATGGAGAGCTCCTCTTAGATCCTTCATTTAAGGAGGGGCCTAGGGCAGCTACCTCATCATTTCCCACCCTGCTTGCATTCCTGTGGACTTTTTCGTACCCCTGCTGCAGGGTACCCTCTCCGTCCCCCCACCCCTTTTAGTCACTTCTTATGTGTTGTCTTCCTGCATTACATTATGAGCTCTTTGGGGGCAGAGGCTGTCCTTTACCTTTCTTTGTTTCCCCAGCACTTAGCCCAGTGCCTGACACATAGTAGGAGCTAATAAATATTTGCTGACTGCCTAATTTAACAAAAGGAGGTTTATTGCTTTGCCCTAGCACAGTAATATATGGTAGTACTTAAGTTTTATAGACTTCATTCCAAACATCTCCATATGGAAACATATCAGGTCAACAGGGCAGGGCATGATAACTCATGTAGTCTTCAGGCACCCACCAAATTGAAGGGCCATCAACTCTATGCAGATGGGACTTTTTATGTCCTTAGATGATGAGGAAGCTGTGTCCAGGGAGGCAGGGTCCAAATCAAACAGGAGAAGGTGAGGGATCCCTGATTCTTAATCTCTCTCTCTCTCTCTCTCTCTCTCTCTCTCTCTCTCTCTCTCTCTCTCTCTCTCCCCCCCGCTCCCTCTCTCCTCTCCCTCCCTCTCTTCCCCTCCCTCCTCACAACAGCCCAACCCGGAGATCCACAGTTTATAAATGAGGATACTGAGGTAGACAATGATTAAGTGACTTGTACCCAAGATCACATAGCTAGTAAGTGCATGAGGCTAGATTTGAACTCAGGTATTCCTGACTTCAGATCTAGCACTTATCCACCATGTCTCCAATCATAACTTTGGAGCTGAAAGAGAATTTGGAGGTCATATAGCCAAGTGCTTCATTTTACAGATGAGGAAACTGAGGCCCAAAGAAATTCCCTATTACCACCAAAGGCAGTTGAGATCTGCCTCCTTTCTTACTGAAAAAAACTGAATTAATGACTTGAATTTTGACCTAAGTCTCTGTCACATAAAAGTTACACCAGAAATGACACTCTTTCTTCTATTTCTACCTTTAATACAGATATTACTCTAGCACTTGCTAAGTAACACAAACACTATGTAAGTTCAACAAAGTTATTGTCATATCAAATGAGATATCAATTTATCCACTGCTTTAGCATAATGCCTGATACACAATAGGTGCTTAATAAATACCAGTTACTTTGACTAGTGGACTTAACCAAATGTTATATGAACTTCTCATTTTGGGACCCCCAAAACAAACTTTTGGTTGAGTATCTTCATCAGAAATTATTTATCAATAACCTGTTATTATTCATGGTCCATTAGCTGTTGCATTAGTCTACAATGTAGTCCACAGATTTAAGAAGGAGATATTCATATAACCATTTGAAGAGACAGTTTGGGTAGAGAGTAAGGACCTGAAGCATAAAGGAGAAGAAAGTTTAAATGACCTAGAAACATTCTAGCCTCAGAAGCAGCCACGAAAGAGGTGTAACAGTGTCAGCAAGGATTTAGGTCTAATCCCTCAGAACTGGCCCCAATTCCTAGGGAGGAATGATGAAAAATCAAAGAGGCAAGGAGGTTGAACAGAATTAAGTCTAGGAAAAAAAATGTATGGTGAAGACTAGAAGCAGAGGACTGCAGGAGAGCTGCCGGTGAAGAAATAACCCTATAGTTCAATCCCAATGGGAAAGAGTGAACCTTTCTGCCATGTTACATCCACTAGGCCACCGGCATAGTTCTCTTTCCAACTCCCATGTTCTGTAGGGGCAGCTCGGCTAGGTCACGCAAATTATCCTGGGCTATTCCTCAAAAAAGAGATAAGGGAGGCTCAGAGCTCTTAGTAAAAGCTCCCATGATTTAGGGAGAGCAAGATCTGTGACTCAGGAAGAGAGGCAATCCTAAGTCATATATAGAAAGTACTGTAGTGCCTCATAACCACTACCAGAAAACTACTGTGACTGCTTTTTACGGTGAGTTAGCAGTGCTATCTTTAAACATAAGAGGAAAACACATTTGGGTCATTTTGGTCATAGTAACCCAGGACATCCTCATTGCTGCGAAGTGCTATTATATGATACCTTATTGTGTAACGAGTTCTTAAAGCCTATGCCAGCAGATTTCAGGACTTAGCAGGTCCTTCCCAGCTGCACTGTCTACAAGTATAGGTCCAGTGATGGATTGGGCATCTGTTATGTGAGGACCTGCCTAGCTAAGTTAGGAGAGGCTCATCACCACAAGTTCATATGTTGTTTTGGCCAAGGCAGACTTTCTCCTAAGGTGCGGAAGGTTTGAAATATGTATTGGAGGAAGAGCTGCCCACAACAATGAAATCACTAAGCAGGAGTTCTTAATCTTTTTGTGGGATTGTAGATCCCTTTGTCAGTTTGATGATGCCTTTGGACTCCTCAGAATAATGTTTGTTCTCTATATTCATAATTGAAGGAAATGTCAAAATTCAGTTAAAGATTAGTGAAAATAAAGATGTAATTTTACCCTATGAAATCTATCATTGGGAGTCCATGAACCCACATTAAAAATCCCTGTTTTAAAATATTAAAATAAAATGGATATATGTGTGTATCTTGTAAAGAGAAATGAAAAAAAAAACAAAACAAAAACTATGGCCAATGTCCAAAGCTTTTGTCCCTCAGAACCCTTTACTCTACTTATGAGGGGAATTCTAAAACCAGTTGGATTTCCTGAAGTTAACACTTGTCTAAGTTAAAGATTTAGGGGACATTCTTGAAATGGATACTCTGAGAAATGCTAGGAGGCATATATATCAAAACTCACTGAACAGGGGCCTCTTTTCAACCTAATGGATAACATCCAGGGGATGTGCTGGTAAATGTTTAACAACTGGCTCTCTGGACAAATGTGTACACACACTTTTAAGTTTAATATGCATTATTGACATTTCTCCATCACTTTTAAACTTTCTTTATGATTGCAGAATGAAAGGCATTTCTCCATGTAACTGGAAATTTCAGTCATTAGTCAGTGAGGGGGTATTTTGTGAGGGTAGGAGAAGCTGGTGAAATTATTTCAATAGGCAGTTAATCTTAGCCCAGATCTGTGTTTTGAGAATACATGTTCCTAGACTGGAGATATGAAATAAATGATTGATTGGGTCTAGGAAGGATCTGAGAGAGAAAGTCTGATTGTGTGGAAGGTGGGGACCACAGGGGGCCATAAAACCTTGTCAGGATATTCACAAGTTACCTTAGTTGTTATTTACAAATAGGTAAAGAGACCTTTTGAAAGAAAATGTAGATTCAGATTCTTTTTAAGTCATGTAAATATTCTTTCTCCAGAATATCTGAAGGAAGCCCTGTGCTCTTTCTTCTATCTGTTCTTGGTGTGAGTTCATCATTCCTTATCCTGTAGCTACTTTTTGGGGGGTTCTTTTAGTATAGGGGGTTGACAGTGACTTTATTGGAACCACATTGGGAAGACCAATATGAAGGTCTAGAGGGAAATTACACCCAGCACATACTTGACCTTCTAAACTTTAAATATTGTTCAAAGGCTTTATGGTCTAGAACAGGGATTCTTGAACTGTTGTACATGAACTTTTTTTTTAATTGATGCCTGAATTTCAGTACAATAGCTTCCTTTGTATTCTTATGAACTTACATTATCCATTTTAAAATATAATTCTGAGGAAGGGTCCGTGGACTTCACCAGGTTTATGAACCCCTATTAGTGATAGCCAGAGTCCCCTGGGGGACTGTAGCTTGACCCCAAGGGGAACAAGGTCTGACCCCCATGGAGTGTGTGCAAAGGAAGGGTTATGCTTCCTGTTGTGTTGGGGAGTAAGTTTGCATATTTGTGATTGTATCTTTAAAAGTAAATATTTCTGTGTAAAAGCTAATCTGACTGTTAGTGGCTAAAAAGAACTGGGATTCAGGGGACCCACTCCTTACAAGTGAAGGAACAACACTAGCCAAACAGAGGGTGGGAAGATGGATCCCATCTTTTCCTCCCATGCATTTCCACCATCACCCAATAATTTTTTTTAGCAACTTTTATACGTCAAACTAAAGCCCAGCTCAAATGCTACTTCCTCCATGAATTCTCTCTTGATGTCTCTTGCCAAAGTGAGTTCTTTCCTCTATACTCTTCTTATACATGTCTTATATTCTAATTTAGATTCCATTTGTCAGTGGGAACTCAAACCCTGAATATTTCCTGACTATGTGATTCTAAAATCTAATGTGGAGCTGGAAGAGACCTCAGAGGCCATTTATTCTAACCCTCTTATTACACATGAGATGATTGAAGCCCATGGAGGCTAAATGACTTGGCTCATTGTGGCCACACAAAAAATTAAATTAGTCAAGATTTGAGCCCACATACTCTTACACCAGTCAGCGCTCTTTTCACATCCATGTTATAGCCTAGCTCCCTCTTTCCTACCCTTCACACACATGTAGACGCAAGAAAGAGAGAGAAAAATAAAAGGTAAGTTGTCCAGATGAAGACTGTCACCATCTCTTTTATTTAAAAATGTTACTTATTCCTTCTGTTTTCATACCAGTCATTCCCTGATATTCCCCTGTCCCAAAATATAGCTTTGTTGAACCTTCCCTAGTAACAAATAAATATAATTGAACAAAACCAGTGGGTGCAGAGACATTATCCATTGTACCTATTATTTTCTATCTTTCTACCAAGGTTTAATCATTTATTCCCGAGGACTGTGGGAAAGTCATTACAATTAATTGAACATTGGCTGCTTTTAGTGTTGTATTCCTTTCATTATCATAGTTGTAATATAGATGTGCCCATGTAATGTAGGTGGAATGGCTGACATGTGCATGGCATGAATAGATGTCAGCTGGGATCTATCCACCTTGTCTCAGGGAGACTTTGATTTCCACCATTGCAGGAAGAGTCAGAGGAGGGACTTGGCCATGCTACCAGTTGCCTAGAGGGGTAAGGTCAGCTGGGATATGAACCATAGCTTGCATAGCTCCTCTGCCCTCCTGACATGAAGAGGGATATTTGGCTAGAATGATATACATCTATTTGTACAATTACACACAAATTACATACAAATGTTTGTTGTCTAAAGGTATGAGGCTCCTCACCTCAAATGGTTGAAAATAAAAGCCATTTTTCCTGATCTCTCTACATGGGAAGGTAACAAGTAGCTTACTCTTAGCCAGGGAACTTAGCTCCCTCCCATCACATACCAGTTATACACAGCACAATCTCATTTTGTATATTTGTCCAATTATGCAACATTCATCCAAACAGATAGTAAATAGAAATTAGGGGAGTTAGAATAGTTTAAAGACTGCACAGGAATAGATAAACTCTTAGTTTCAGGAGCAAGAAAAAAATCCTAGCTTGACCAAAGAGAGAATGATTTCACCAAGTCTGACCTAACACTGAAATCAAATCTGATTAAGTCTGTTCTTGGAAATGTATTAAGTTGCAGGCAATGAAAATCTAGGGATGCACTGGGGGGTGGAGCTGACTGCCCTCATATGTCTGTGGCTCTGGGGACTCCTTTGTAACCCATGTCTATCTGGGCACGCCCAGTTTAACCCCCAGGGGTCTTTGGAGCATGTCCAGATTGCCAGCGTGGAGGCCTCTCGTTCCTTACTAACTGGATGGATGAAGCCTCCTTTGATTGGCTGGTTGTGTTGAGCCTGAGACTATACCTCTCTTTTCAGCTTCTGCAAAGAGGCTATAAGCAATAATACTCTTTCCTACTTTGTCAGCAGAGTGAAGATCCCAGTGTACCCTCAGTGCTGGGTCATGAACTGAACTGGTGGGAGGGGAAGACCTCTTTCCCTGCTCTATCTCTTTTACCCAGGCTCTGAGAAATGGGAATGGGGGTGTTTGTTTCTGTTCTGTGTTGTTTGTCTTCCACAGTTTCAGGTGCTAGAGGTCATCTTCAGGACACCTGGGCATTTGAGTCATGATGACCTTGGAGCCAGGGTTTCAGGTAGGATGGTACAGCCAGCCCAGCATGGAACTCCTTAGAAGCCAAGGTGCCTGAGGTTTGAGCTCAAGGTGGATACTTGAAACTAGGACTATGCTTTATGGGAGCTGAGCTAAACTATGAACCAAACCCCCTTCTTCTCTTCAGAGACTGAGGTAGTGCAAAGAGGAGGAGGAGATTATTGGGGAGTTGTTGTTCTGATGTTTCAGTTGTGTCCAACTCTTCATGACCCCATTTGGGGTTTTCTTGGCAAAGATACTGAAGTGGTTTGCCATTTCCTTCTCCAGCTCATTTTTACAGATGAGGAAACTGAGGCAAACAGGGTTAAGTGACTTGCCTAGGGCCGTATAGCTAGTAAGTGCCTGAAGTCAGATTTGAACTCATGAAAATGAGTCTTCCTGATTCCTGGCCCAGCTCTCTCTCTGCTGCACCATCTAGCTGCCCCATGTTGGGGAGTAAGTTTGTATATTTGTGATTATATCTTTTAAAGTAAATATTTCTGTGTAAAAGCTAATCTGTTAGTAGCTAAATGGAACTGGGGTGCCAGAGACCACTTCCTACAATTGAGAGAACAACATCAATGGACAATGGAGCCATTTTCAGAGAGCCTAGATAGCATTCCACCCTCCCCAATCCCCTTTATGGTACCAGAGAACCCTGGGGAGAAGAGGGCCTTGTAAGATACCTGGCCTTCAGGCAGTGAGGGACAAGGTAGACTGTGTTATACCTGTTGGCTATTCAAAAGTTTTCCCCTTAGCTCTCTTGCTTTTATATCTCCTCCTCTGAAGTCTCTCCACATCTCTGGAGCATTGTAGGCTCAGAGGTTTCTCAGCTAATAAAAAAATCACTCGTCCTTCCATTTATATAGCATCAGAGTCTCAGGGCTGTCCTTCAGGGAACCAGTAAGGGCATTATGTGGTCACTTTGTACACTGTTCTCTTGGCTCTGTTAATATCATTCTGCATCAGTTCATAAAAGTCTTCCTGAGTTTTTTTTAATTCCTTGTTTCTTGTAACACAACAGCATTCCATTACATTCATGTAACATAATTTGCTCATCCATTTCCTAACTGATAGCTTTCATTTCATTTTTGTTTTTTTTTTGTTACCACAAAAAGTGTTGCTATGTATATTTGAACACATAGAGGCACACACACACAAGCACACACACACACAGTCTTTCTGTTTTTGGCTTCCTTGGGATACATACCTATCATTGGGATATCAAAAGGTTTGAACAACTTAGTCATTACCTCTTTGAAGGCAAAAACCATTTCTTATTTATTTTTGTGTTTCCCTCATTACCCAAAATAGTGCCTGTGATGATAAATTGTCTTTAATTCTTGGTGAATGAATGAATGAATATATGGCAATACCTAGGACTGGGCTGTGTCAGGGAACAATTAAAGCATTTGCCTACTGTCCTATAGGTTAACTAGCACTTTTTACAAATTTCCCAATGCCTAGGAATGTTGAGAGGAATTTTTCCAGGCTTTCTCTTTTTTTTTTCCTTTCTCTATAAAATATGCAGAGACCTATGTGTGAAAATTACATTTAGTTTCCCAAATGGCCTATGCACTATTATCATAACACTAGGTTGGGTAATGTTATTGCTGAGGGAACCCAAATCCAGAGATTTTCTGACTGTGTGGCTTTAAAAATCAGAAAAGGGAACATTCGAACAGCCTGCCCCCTGGCCATCTACATATAAACGATGGAGCAAAAGGAGAAGCAGAGGAAGGATGCTGCACTGAAGACTGCCAACTTGGAAAACATCACGGCTCAATCTGAATGACAGCAAGGGCAATCATTTTGTTTTATGGCCAAAATACATCTAGGGCTGCCACGGAAAAGATTTCAGTGTCATGCTAACAGCTATAAACAAACCCCCCAAACACTTTAAGTGAGTGTTTTGGTAGCTATTACTTCCTGCGTGTCTGCATACATATATATGTTAGAGGATCACCAGGGTCTCTGTGTGTTCAGAGGCAGACAGATATTTACCCACATGGTACAATGCAGAAACATGGGAACTGTAGGAGAATCTATTTAAAATATTGGTGGTCTCCTTTAACTCAGACCCATACGAGAATGTCCTAGCATACATCAGCTCCATTTGTGTGTGTGTGTGTGTGTGTGTGTGTGTGTATGGGGAAGGAAGCATCTAGAAAGATTCTTTTTTTCCTTTTCCTCCCATTAATATCTGAAATGGCAACCAGTTACAATAAGCTCCAACGCACGGAAAATACACTTGAACTAATGCCTAAGACCTGACGGATACATACTTCATAGTTAATCTGGTTACTCAGGGTTTATTTCACAGTCAGAAGTTCTTATGATGGAAGGGACTCCTGCTGGGTTTTTCCAAGCACATGACTGAATTAATGAATGAATGAATTCAACTTACCAGAGCAGATTTAAACTGCTTACTGAAACAAAATCTGGTCATTTTTCTTTCTTCCATTTTCTTTTAAGAGATAAATACCAGCCTCATATGGATGCCGTAAGGGTCATTAATCCTTGATGACTGACTGTTTTATCTTTTGATTAAAAAATGGCGCTATGACTGACAACAGAGTTACAACAGGAGGCTCATTAACAAGCTTGATTCAAATGTGGCCTGGCCAATAAACACAGCACATTCCATTAACGAGGTAGCACCCAGGCACTTAACACCTTCAGACTCCAGTGTTTAAAATGTAAAGGAACAGGTAAACTTGCCCTGTCTAGCTGAAACAGCAAAAAACGACCCTGATTTTTTTAAAAAAAATGTCCACTTTCTTTGGTAGTACCCGGTTGTCAAATTTTAATGGGTGCTTGTTAACAGGATCTCTGAAATATTGTGATTTATTTGACCATCAGCAGATTTCTGGCCTGCTGTTGTGACTGAGGATTTTGTATTTTAATAGGGCCCTAACAATCCATAGCTCGGGATACTTAAGGTGGTCCTAATGTTCCCTACAATTCTGCAGATGTCTCGTGAAAGCTGTCCATCAGCCAGAGACATGCAGAAGTGAAGGAGACAAGAAAACCAGAGGGAAGGAATGCAAGTGCCAAACCCCCAACGTCAGCAGGAGTGCCGTGGAGCCCATTGATTGGATCTAATCGCATACACAGCGTTTCTCCTTTTCCATTCCTATCTGGACTCCTTAACGAGACTGATTAACATCTGTTGGGATAGGCTAGGATTTAAGCAATCATCTGCTCTGCTTGCCTGCCTGCCTGCCTATCTGTCTGCCCCTTGGTGCAGTCTCAGATTTACCCTCAAAGAGATCCACCTTAAAGAGCTCCCTATTATTAAAAGCTTATTTTCTCCCCTTTTGCTTTTCCCTCATCCACTTCATCCCCCTCTCCCTCTCCTTCAAGCTGAACCCAAGTTGTCAAAGGATTCGGATAGCTCACTCTGAGCCCTAACAGTAAGAAAGCAACTTCCCAGCAGTGTGTGCATTATTTTCAGAATCGATGACTCTCCCACCCTTCATTTCTGCTGTAGGATAAACAGGAGGCAAAATCGAGCAGCTCTTTAGATGAGAGAAAATCGTGTTAGGATTTGTGGGGTTTTCTCCCCATTCTTTTCTTAGTTTTTATTGTCATCCCAATACACAGTTAAAAAAAAAAAATACTAGCTGTCCTCATTTTGTCCAGTCTGGGCTCAGGAGCCTGCTCCATTTCAGACCTGAGACAGTTTTCCGTTCTTTAGGCAACCTGGTGTCCCCCTACCTCTGCAGTCCCCTTCTCCTAGATCTCATCATATTGATGCCAATCTGCATATCCCATTGAAGCTCAGAATTCCTTAGCTGCTGGCTTTAGATTCCCTGGTAGCTGGGATTACAGGCATATGCCAGCATGACTGACATACTACATACTTTCTCCGTGGCTGAAAATGGAAAAGTCTGTGGATTGCTTGGTCACCATCTAATTTGTTGTTTTGTATCAGTGACTATGAATTTCAGTACGGGAAAGCAGGAGACTAATTAGCCTGCTGGAGGCAGACACCAAGTGTCAGCCTCACTCTTCCTCCCATGAACCTAGGTCCTGACCTGCTCCCTCTGATTATTTGGGGCTCTGTCTCTTGGCCTGTCTTCAGTGGGCACCAATAATTCTGCCATTTGCTATGTAGGGGAAGAACAACTCTTTTCAAATGGGAGCTTGAAACTAGGTTTCCAGAAGTGTGACTATGCTGTGTGATATTGTACCTATCACCTCCATGGACTGCTGCTCCCACTTCTGCAGTGTGGGTGGGGGAAGTGTGTGTGTGTGTGTGTGTGTGTGTGTGTGTGTGTGTGTGTGTTAATCTGAACAATGCCACAGCGCTCTGAGGAAAAGCCAAAAGCAGAGCCAGAGGAGAGCCGATTTTGCCCAGCAGGAACAAATATCCAATTAAACAAAGAATAAATGAAATCCGAAGTCTGAACTCTGTATTGGCACCTCCCTTGGCTGACTTCCTTGGCAAAGAGCTGTGCAGAGGAGAAAGGGGTATGGGATGGCAGAGAGCAGAGGCTCCCACACAAACTTAAAGTAAAAAGAGACCTGCCAAAATGAAGTAAGGTCCGCCTCCTTCACCTCCATCTTAATGGGTTGGGTAGCTTTTTGGGGGCCCCTGGATTAAGTTGAAGCTGAACAGTCTGAGCCCATCCCAAGAGGCCCTGGCCTTTCCATGGTGGGAGGACTTTTCAGGACGTGCTGCTATCTAGTTCCATTGAACCACCCACCCCTGTGCCTATTGACATCAGTGGGAATTCCACATGCGGATTAGAGGCAGCATATGGCCCCCCAACTGGAAGCCAGTGGAGCTGAACCAACACTGGCAAATTGTGTTCAAACCGCATTGAGAATTCTGGCAGCTGCACCTGGCAGAAGCCGCAGCCGGCGACTTGCATATAGAGGAAGTTTTATACACAGGATGTTATGGCAGTAACTTCCCCACCCCCTCCACCCCTAAAAGGAAGCCAAATCTTGGCTCTGGGTATAGGGGAAAAGCACCCTGTACTCAGGGCATACTCTCAAAGTGGAGAAAGAGCAGTGACGAGTGGGGCTGTCAAAGTTAAGGCAACTACTATATATTCTAAAAAATACCAAACAAAACAAAAAAATTTTTTTTAGTTGCAGTCTTCACATAACACCCACCATGAAAGGAACCACATGGAGGCATCTTATGCTTGGAGAGCAAAGGTTCCCTGGATTGATTAATAAGTAGAAGGAAGGCAGGCATTCATCCGTTTCAGTGTCAGTAGGGGAAAATAACCTAGGGAACATTGGGAGTGTTTCCCAGGGATAGAGTAACTGACTGGCATTGGTTCCTAGGTGACCATCTCAGAGCTTACCCTCCCTCAAATAATGTCTGACTGTAAACCTCAAGCTAGGTTTTATTGCCTTGGTGCTGAATAGGGAAGGCATTATGTAACAGTGGCATATATAAATAAATAATATAGCCCATGGAAAACTAATTAACTTGCAATAAACTGACTTAACCACTTAGGGGCAGAGTTAACACAGAAGAAGCATGTAAAACAAACCTGTGTTTTATCACCTGGTTAATTTGATATGCATTGAATCTTCGTGTAAGATCAAACATAGATCTATCAAACATGCTGAGAAATATGATTTGTCAAATCAAGGGGACTTGAGAAATGGAGGAATATTGCCGTTCATGCATGGTGGAATCCATTTGCCTTCCAGTTTCTTTTCTTATTAAACTCTAGGTAGAATTACCCCATCTTTTCCATCCTTCATTCTACCATTGTTCTAGACTACCATGATGACAGTGTTACAAAAGTTGATTTTAAAAAGGGATCTGAAAACTATTCTATGTTGTCATTGACAAATGCATTTCTCTCTTCTGGTACTTTTTTGGCAAGGGGAAGGAGAATGGGCAAGCAAATGTGTTTTCAGTTGGTGCGGAGAGGGAGGCTGGGAAAAAGGCATACAAGAATAATAAAAATATATCCAATAACATGGAATTGCTGTTCAGTTATTTTCAGTTGTGTCCAACTCATTGTGACCCCATTTGGGATTATCTTGGCAAAGATATTGGAGTGGTATGCCATTTCCTTCTCCAATTCATTTTACAGATGAGGAAGCTGAGGCAAATAGGGGTAAGCGACTTGCCTAAGGTTACCCAGCAAATAAGTATCTGAGGCCAGATTTGAACTCAGGAAGATGAGTCTTCCTGACTCCAGGCTCGGTACCACTGCTGCCCCTAAAAACATGGAGACATACATTCACTACTTTACCAGATCTGTGGGTGCTTCTACTGATATGTATTGTAACTCTTCTAATGCCCTAATGAAGAGTCTTCCTGAGCTGCTGAGGCCAAAAAAAAAAAAAATATCTACTGGCCAGCCTTTTGGTGAGAAGTTTCCAGATTTATACTGGTCCTTGGACATGAGACATGGTACAGGCCTATACTCGAAACCTTTCCAGCTTGCTACATTCTACCATAATTTGCTCTTTATTGGCATGACCTTCAAGAATCCACAGTCACTTCCTTACTATGATGAGATACAGAGAAGGACTTCAATGGAAGATTTATAGATATAGCAACTACACACATGTATATATATATATTATACATGCATGTATACATGTATACATGATATGTATATATTTATGTATATATTATACATGTATATATGTATCCATGGTATGTATATATGTATATAGTATACATATATTTGCATATATGTATATATTATATGTATATTTACATAGATCTATGTCATTACGTGAATATTCTGTCCACTGCTAGAGATGAGAAAACACATCACATTTTCTCATCCCATGTGACTCATTTATTTTTACCTTTTAATTCTCTGTAAATGATTACGCAGCATGATAGAGGCCTTTCTTTTGGCTAAGAGTTCTTAACCTGGTGTCCAGGGGATTTAGATTTTTAGGGAGTCTGTGAACTTGGATGAGAAAAAAAAAGTCATCGTTATTTTTGTTAACCTTTAACTAAAATTTACCATTTTCTTTGGTTATTTAAAAACATTAGTTGAGGAGTTCATAGCTTTTTCCAGATTGCCAGAGGAGTCTGTGACATGAAAAAAAGGTAAGAACTTCTAACCTAGGTATTTAAACTTTTTTAGGGGGATACGTATTGGTGCATTCCTTGGGTTGTTCATCTCTTGTTTCTTGGTCTACAAAAGTGACCAGTCTATCTCCTTTTCTCCTCAGACATTTCCTAAAAGATGTAATTTTTACTACTTGCTGAGCACAAACCTACTTGTCCACATCATACATCTTGCCCTTTGGGTCACCTGAAGTTTTGTATTACATTAATGGTACAATCCTGTCTTTTGGAAAGGCTATGAAGTGAGGTCTTTGCTGGGAATGCTTTGTGGATTCTGCTGGGATGCACCATTACCACTCTTCACATGCAGTCCCAGGGTACAAAGAGAGGGCCACTATTCCAAGCAGTAATACTGCCTTCCCAATAGACTTCTTCCTTGGGGAACTTGAAACAGAGTTAGAAGTGGTGTCCATGTTTAGATGGCTAAGCATCTTTATTGTGGGAATCCATGGCAACCTTGCATCCAAAGGTCTTCCAGGAGCCCAGCTGGAGGAGCCTGAAGGCAGTAGAAATAGAACTTCTCATTGCTTAGTCCATGTGACTCTCTGGCTCTGAGTTGGTGCTGAAAGGCTGGGATATGTCAAGCCTTGAGATGAATTGATAACTTTAAGCCTGTCATTTTGAGGGAAGAGAGATTGGCTCCATAGAAAAGCAAATGAATAACATTATCATGTCCTGACTGATCAGTATATGTTCCCTTCCTAGTGGCATTGCTCTCTAGACATCAGACGGAGAATGAGGCCTTTAGAGAAGGGGAGGGTAACAGTACCTGGTGGTCAGATCACCTGAGCAGATGTATGTGCTTATCAAGAAGAAGGGGAGGAAAGGAATAAACATTTGTATATTGCCTACCATGTGCCAGGCACTGTGTTAACTGTTTTTATAACTAATTAAATTAAAATTTACAATTAATTGTAATTAAAATATTATTTATAATATTATTTAAAATATACATAACTGAAATGTTATTTCAATTACAGTAGCCCTGGTGCTATTATTATCCCTATTTTACAGTTGAGGAAACTGAGGCAAGAAGAGAAATGACTTGCTTAGTTAGGACCACATAGCTAGTAAGTGTCTAAGGCTGGATTTGAACTCTGGTCTTCCTGACTACAATTCTAGCATTCTTGTGACACCCTCTTCCCTGGCCTACCCCCAAGGCTTAGAGGCCTAAGAAAACCTCAGATATGTGTATGTATATATGGATGCAGGGTTGTTTGGGGGGTAGGAGAGGGCATCATTATATTGAGGAGAGGTTGATTTTTTCCTTTAGCTCCTTTGACTGTCTCTTCTTTCCTCACATCCCACCTTATTCTTTCCGGGAAATATATCCTCATTGGTTTGGTGGAAAGAGCATATGCTGAATTTGGAGTTAAACAAGGGATCTTAATCTGTGTTCCATTCATTAACTTGATTTTTTTTTTTTAAATTGATAATTATATTTTAATAGAATTGGTTTCTCTTGTAATCCTACATATTTTTATTTTATCCAGTTAAGGGTGTGTGGACTTCATGAGACTTCCGAAGAGTGTCTATGTAGAGGTGTGCTGGCAAATGGTTTTTTTTTTGGCTAGGCAATTGGGGTTAAGTGACTTGTCCAGGGTCACACAGCTAGTAAGTATTAAGTGTCTGAGGCCAGATTTGCACTCAGGTCTTCCAGACTCCAGGGCCGGGTGCTCTAACCACTGTACCAACTAGCTGCCCTGGCAAATACTTAACAACCATCTCTCTCAAAAAAAAAGGTACTGTTGGACACACTTTTAGGTTTAATCTATATTATTCCCACTATCTGAAGTCTAGACAATCAACAGAACAATAAATCAAGCTCTGATTTATAACTTTTGCTGATTTCCAAGGTGTAAATGCTCACATTGAAAATTTGACAATCTGTTCCAAGACTGTTGGAGCTGGTTCCAGCACACCCCTGGGTCTGTGACACAAAAAAGGTTAGGAAGTTAGATAACATCTTTTCAAATTCCAACTCTGCTACTTATTAGCTATGTGTTTTTGGGCATGCATTACCCTTCTGGGCCTCAATTTCTTTATCTGTGAAATGAAGAGATTAAACTCTAAGGTTCCTTTCACTACTGGTCTCGTTCAAAAGAAACACCGTCTTGCTGCTCCAGAGTGGGGAATAGGACAGGGTCAGATAGCTTCCACAAAATAGGTTGGGACAATTCTGATGTCAACAGATCAACAGGCCCTGGGATGTGGCAAAAAGAATGCTGTATTTGAAGTAAAAAACAACTTGTCACCTTGGGGAAGTAATATTAATTCTCAGAGCCTCTGTTTCCGTATATAAATGGGACAATAATACATCACCTAACTCAGAGGGTTATTGCATGAAGTATTTTGTAACTTTTAAAGTGCCCTCTGAGAGACAGCATGGATAGTGGATAGGAGAGTGGCCTCAGAGTCAAGCTCAAGTCTTATTTCTGACACAAACTGGCTGGTGACCCTGTGCATATCCTTTAACCTCTCAATGTCTTAGGCAACTCTCTGAAATTATGAACTGCAGAGTGGTTGTCATTTGCATTGGTGGAGAGAGTTTCCTTACCAGGAGATCCCTCCACCTATGAAATCACAGGTCCAGTCCAGCTAGAGAAAGTTGTTATTTAAGGCCAAGTTGTGTGTATGTGTGTGTGTGTCTGTGTGTGTGTGTGTGTGTGTCTGTGTGTAGAGGTGTAGTGGTGGTAAGCACCCTACTAGCTCACTTACCTGATTGTGGAGAAAAGTAAAAAAAGGAAAGGTGACCCAACTGACCTCTGTGAAAATTCCTGGGACAGTATTACCCTCAAAGGGGACCTATTTCCTCAGTTTGACCTCTCAGTAATACTTACCTCAGGGAATGCCCCTGAGAAAGCAAGCACAATGTACAAAGACTAGAGACTAGATTACTTTGAGACTGGGAATACCAGCAGAGATTATGTTCTACTCCCGCAAACAGCTCCCCATGACCTTTCCTAGTATTCTTTCTCTTCTCTTCCCCATAACTTGGTCTTCACACCTGGTAAAAAGCAGTCCTGAGGCTGTAACAGCAAACCCTATTCTGGTGGCAAATCTATTTCCCTATCTTTCTGCCAATTCCTTGCTCTGGAAATAAAATTTCAAGTGCTCACCATAAGAGAGTTGCTTGTGTTTGCAGCCTCTCCAGCCTGGCAGTGGGTCTACACTTGTGAATAAACACCCTGCTGCCTGATGCTGCTAGTGTAATTAGTTCTTTGAGTTCTAGCAATCCTAATAAATGTGGGCTGTGCTAAGCTTAAAATTCAGCAGGTAATATGGCCCAGTTACTATAGTCTCCTTGACTTATTTGCCTCTAGCCTACCTTCTCTTCTTCCAGTCCTAATTACCTTCACTGAAGGGAAAGTCAGCTTTCAGCTTGTGATCCCTTCTTTTCTTTATCTTTTAAGTTTACAAACTCAAATATACCAAGAGCTCCATTCAACCAACCAATCAATCAACACGAATTATTAAGTGGCTGCTAAATGTCAGGAGCTGTACTAGACCCTGAGGATACAAAGTTAAAATGAAATTCTTCCTCTTCACAGGGAGCTTACATTCTAATGGGGAGTTAACATGAGCACATACAAATATATAAAAACATATACAAGGTATAAAAGTGTAACAAAGGAAAGAATGGGCACTGATCCCAGACCTTATGAGAATGCCCAGAGTGCTTGCTGCTCGTACAATTTGCCATGTGCAAGAGACTGAGAAACTGTTTCTGGGAGATTCATAATGGCAGAATGGAAGTGCCTTGGAGAGCATGGGTAGACATTCTGTAACTGGTTCTGCTTTACCTCCCACATGATGAAGAGGGGACTTTTGGATTGGCTTTGGTTGAGTAGCTGGAACTGGGTGGTGGTGGGTGGCCTAGTTTCTGTCTCTGGGCTTGTCTTCTCTACTGTGACTTCTTCCTGGCCAATAGCATCCTATGAGAGTCAATGCTATAAGGGCCTTGGTCCCATGGCCCTTGACATTTGTTCTTTCATTTTAGGTGAAGGAAGTTGAAAGGGAGTTTCAGAAGATTAGGAGAGTGAGGTTAGCTGAGGTCTGGAAGTCTGGGAGTTGAGTCCCTTCCAGATTTTACAGCCAGCCCAGCACTGATGACTCAAGCAAGACCTTTGGTACCCAACACATCTAGGAGTGATGAAGCATTTGGTCATGAATTTGGTGGGGCCAGTGCTGTGTAGAAATTATGTGGAATCTGAGCTCATTTTGCCCAGAGACCAAAGTGGTATAGGGGAGAGTGTGCCCCTGAGGTACTGGAGGGGCAAAGGAATTGTTTGTACTTCTGTTCTTGCCATGTCTTTGAAAGAAATATCCCTTTATAGAAAGCTAATTGAGGTTAACTATTTAAATGGAAGGACAGCTAAGTGGTACAGTGGTCAGGTCTGGAGTCAGAATGACCTGAGTTCAAATCCTGCTTCAGATACTTACTGGCTGTGTGACCCTGGGCAAGTCACTTCACCTTGTTTGCCTCATTTCCTCATCTGTAAAATGAGCCAAGAAGGAAATGGCAAATCGCTCCATTATCTTTGCCAAGAAAACCCCAAATGGGGGCATGAAGAGTCAGACATGACTGAAACATCATTTAAATGGAACTGAGGAGCTAGTCACTGGTGGTTAACAGTGAGGGGAGACTATGACATTTCAGCTTAAGCTGATATCATTAGAAAAGACACCTTTAGCCTCTTAGGAGTACCCTTAGAACTATGAGAAGGAGATATAACTGGACTCTGTCTAATGAGAATGAGGTCAGAAAATATTCAAGAGAATTATTTTGGGGGAACTAGCAATTGGGGGTATCAGGAAAGATTTCCTATAGGAAGTAGTGTTTGAGCTGAGCTTTGAAGGAAACCAAAGATGGTAAGAGGTGGGGGAGGGAGGTCATTCTAGCCACAGGGTACATACAGCCTGTACAAGTACAGGGACAGGGGAAAAAAAATGCCAAGTATGATGAAAAGCAAGATGGCTTATTGCTGTTGTAACACTTCTTCACAGATTGAGCAGACAAGGGTTTCTGTAGGTTTTGCCCTCCTGCTGCCTTCCTCCATAGACTAAATTTCCTTTCATTCTCCTCCTCCTCCTTCTCCACCATAATTTTCAGTGTCATGTCTGAGGTTGTTTTAAGTCCTGAAAATTTAAACTCCTGAATCTAGCTCAGCCTTAGCTGAAAGAAAACACCCTTTCACCAGGCAGGCAGACGGGCTCTCAACAGCTACACTGTGGTGCCTGTCCATTTCATAGGATTAAACGGTGCTGTTCTTGGCAAGGGTAATGGGTAATGAAACTCAACACTGGCCTCTTGCCCTGAGACACACCAACAGATGTATAGGCTGTGGGATGGATGGGGTTAGGGATAGTGGGAGAACATACAATAATTACACAGCTAAGGATTTTATATCACAAATGAGCCTCTGAAATTGGAGCCAGAGATGGGAATGGGTTTGCTGGGTGACAATAAGCACTTAACAAATAACCACAGGGCAAATGGCCCTATGCTAGGTGCTTGATCATTAGGTGTGATTGCTCATGCAGCCTTTGTAGGACTTGGGAGAGAGTGCATAGTTGGACCAAGAGATGCAAACATGAGGAGGATATTTATGAAAGTATTATGGCCAGGGGGGATTCTTTTTGAAAAATCTTGCTTGGAGACCTTGAGTCAAATTTAAAATTCTATGCGTGGGGCACTATTCTAAAATAGATGTGGTCCCTGCCCTCTAGAGGGGCAATTAGGTAGCACAATGGATGGAGCACCAGGCCTGGAGTCAGAAAGAGTAGAGTTCAAATTTGGTCTCTGACATGTTCTAGTTGTGTGACCTTGGGCAAGTCATTTAACCCTGTTTGCCAGTTTCCTCATCTGTAAAATGAGCTGGAGAAGGGAATGGCAAACCACTTCAGTATCTTTGCCAAGAAAAGTCCAACTGGGGTCATGAAGGGTTGGACATGCCTGAAACGACTGAACAACAACTGTCCTCTGGGGCATAGCTTTTGAAGGGTCAAAGGCCAAAATGTATGCTTAAAAGCTCCTGAGATCGTTGTATTTGGGCAAATGAGGCAGTGACAGAGATCCTTTGCCCTGACGGCTTTTACCCAAGAAAACCCCATGGACAGATACTGGAAAGATTTCTCTGAGATCAATATTGCGTGGAAATCCTGATCTGAAGTTGAAGACAGCAGAAGCCATTTTAAGGCAGTATGGGTGCCTTAGCTGAGAACTCCATTGCCTGGCTCCTACCTGTTTAATGGCTGCCCTCCTGGGCCTGGAATAGACTTCCTCCTTCTATTGGCTTCTTGAAATCCCTCATTTCCTTCAAAATACTGCTCAGGCTTCCCTAGGTGAAGCCTTTTGTAATTGACCACAGTTGCTAGCATCCTTCTTTTCTCCTCAGTTTACCTACAACGCAAGCACCTTGAGGGGAGGAACTTTCATTGTTGTCTGTTTCCCTAGTGCCTAGCACAGTGTTCCCAAGAAATACTTGTTGACTGATGTAACTATGGACTCTGACCTCCTTGGAATAGGAGGTTCAAAGATTGGTGTCCAGTGATCTCTCTGACAGTCCAGTGGGAGAAGAATCAGTTGCTTGAAGGTTTAGATCCACCCAGTAACCAGGGCACCATAGTCCTGGTTATTCTTGGCTCAGGTAGGAGAGTGTGGTGGGAGGGAGGCAGAGTGGTATGAGAGAAAGAATAGGCAGCATAGGAGTCAGGAGACCCAGGTTTGAATCCTGGATCTGTTGCTAAGGTTACTTCAGCTTAGGCAGCCTCCCTCTAGACTGGAGGTGTCAAGGGGCCAGACACACCACCATGGGACCTGTTTTTACTTTAGCTCTCTGCTAGAAGGGAACTAGCCTGAGATGAGGATGAGAGGTCAGGGCGGAGGATAAGTGATAGCCATGCTCTCCTTCTTTAATTGGCTCACAATGCCAGAGGCCATTTGGGATTTCCTGGACCACAGTGGATGAGACACCACTGGTCTTGAGCAGCTTGAGCTTGGTGTTCCTTCTACAACCCTCTCTCTGCCTCCCCCTATTCCTTCTGTCAATTCCTCTCACATTAATAAAGCACTGTGCATTTTCCTCTGTGAAAGAGCCAGACTTTCTCTCTCTCATTTTCTTTCAGCGTTCAAACGTAGAGAATGCCTCAGGGGAAACAGCGCGTGAACCAGACTCCAACAGCTCTCCCTGGGGTCTCTTCACTGTGTCTATAGTCAAAGTGTCACTTGTCAGGCACTGCTATAGTTTGGTGGGACTTGAGCCTTGAGCCCCCCGTCCCTCTTCACTCAGACTGAAGGGAAGCTCTGGGGCCTTTGAGGTGGAGCTCAAAAATCTGGGTATCCAAGCACATAGAGCTATTCCTTGGTAGTTTCCCTGACTTGCCTGCGTGAGCTGTCAGAGCATAAAAGAGCAACAAAGAGGTGGTCATCAGAGATCCCTAATCAAGTCCCCTGAATCCCTGTCCTCATACAGATGGTCATTTATTTTTATTCTCAGCCTCTCTCTCTCTCTCTCTCTCTCCACTGCCTCCCCTCATATTATTGAAATGAAAGAAAGATGGGCCTACAGGTCATTGGGGCCCATGAGCATATGGTTCTCTGATTAGGATGGGGGTAGAGATGTGGTCAAGGGATTCTCTTCACAGGAGGGGAGCTTCTAACCTCATTTGGATCTGGCTTCACTTTTCCCAACCTGATTCCATAGCTCTATTCTCCTGTTCCCTTTTCTGTGTGTGTCTCTCCATATGTCTTGCTGCATTATGGTGAAGTATTGAGAGGGTGGACTTGGAATCAGTAGATCTATTTTGAAATTCTGGCTCTGCTAAGAGTCATAAAAAAGGATAGGAGAATAGGAGCTTTGCTCCTTAAGATACCAAAATTTAGAAGGCACAATAATTTATACTCAGTGAGGTCCTGGGCCTACCGTACTCTTCTTCTTTAGTGGCAGCCCTAGCGATGACCTTACCTGAGATAATTCCTGTACATTAGTGTCCTGGAATCTTCAATCTCCTCCCCTCCCCCCACACCAATCCAGCAGTTGATTTGAAAGCTACTTGCTGACATTGTCTCTTACATTTACTGCTTTTTGGCCGTGAGCAAATCAATTTAACCTGTGTGAACCTCAGTTTCCTAATCTGTTAAATGGTTGGCATAATATTTGTGCTATGGAATTCATAGGTTTATTACAAAAAAAGTTCTTTGTAAACCTTAAATCTTTATGCACATTAGATCTCTACAAAATACCAGACAGTCTGATAGGAACCGGGGATGCAAGTTAAAAAACAAATGATCTTTACCCTCAAGGAGTAAGATATTCTACTAGGAAAAACAATACTGAGAGAAACGGTTAAATGCAAAACATATACAAGATAAATATATAATGATTGTGGGGATTTCTCTTGAATGAAGTGGCATTTGAGTTGAGGCTTGAAGGGAGCTAGGGATTTCAAGAGATATATGTGAGGACAGAGAGTATCCCAGGCATGGGGAACAGCCTAGATATGCAAAGGCATGGAGGAAGGAGGTCAATTAGGCTAGTTTGAGAGGAATATAGTCCCTAAGGCTGGGTTCAAATACAGCCTCAATCACTTACTAGCTGTGTGACCTTGGGCAAGTCACTTCACCCTGTTTGTCTCAGCTTCTTTATCTGTAAAATGAGCTGGAGAAGAAAATATGCAAACCACTCCAGTACTCCTGCCAAGAAAACCCCCAATGGGGTCATGAAGAGTCAGACACAACTGAAAAATGACTGAAAAACGACAATAAAATCCATTGAAACTTCTTGAATGGGACAGTGACATGGCGGACCCATACCTTGGAACACTGATTAGGCAGTTATATGACGTATCAATTGGAGAGGAGAGAGATTGGGTTCTGGGAGACCAATCAGGTGGATATTGCAATGGTTAACCAATAAGACTTGAGTAACTGATTGGCTATGGGGGCAAGAGAGAATGAAGAGCTAAGGATGCCTCCCAGGTGGCAAACAAGAAAGAGTGGCAGTGCTTTTGAAAGAAATAGGAATGTTAAGAGGAGAAGAAAATTTAGATAGAAAGAAACTGAGTTCTGTTCTGGATGTATGGCATTTGGGATATCTATGGGACATACGTGGAGATATCTAGCAAGTAGTTGGAAATTCTGGACTAGAGTCAGGGGGAAAAACAAACAAATAATAACAACAAAACAAAACAAAAAGAAAGATCCAGCTATCAGCACACACTATAAAGTGAGAAATACCAGAAGTAAGATTAGTTAGATTAGACAGTAATCTGTATCTTGTGTTCCAGGAATGCTTGTTTTTGTATTTGGGACAGTAAAATATTTTGTTCTTGGTTGTATCGTTGCTGGTTTGAGGGATTCTAGTTTCCTTTTATACTGTTTCTTTATGCTAGATGTTATGGGGAGTAGCTCCTGGTGATTTGAAGAAATCTGTCCAGCTGACCTCAGAGTGAACACTGGACCAGGGCTGGAGCATAGGAGGAAACTGGAGGTGTTGATTATAGGACGAGGTAAGCTGCCTGGGTCCTGGTGGGAAAGAGAATATCAAAGTGGAGTAACCCGACACAGTCTTGTACTGCGGATGGTGAACTGCTTAGTGAGAGAGGCAGTGTGTTCCAAATCTTTGACCAAGTTTCTGCATGGCCAGAAATGAGCAGAAACTGTAGCATTCTGGAAGAATCCAGAATGAGGTCCTTTGGCATTGTATGAAAACTGAACAGAAGGAGGCCTAAATATCTCTGGCTTGGGTAAGAGGACTTAGGCAGAAGAACATCACTTCTAGCCACCCCAGTTACAGAGTGGGCATTTCTAAATTAGAAGAGCATCTCTACATGGGCACTGTAAGGCTGAGGGGTACAGAAGAAGATGATGAGAATCCCCTATTGGGAACGATGCAAAGCTGTAGGACATGGGTGCTGTCCAAGGAGAATAGTGACACTGCTGTAGGATGGTGGAGGAAAGTCAAGTCAACAAGCATTTATTAAGTGCCTACTATGTGCCAGGAACTGTGCTAAGCACTTGGGGATACAAAGATAGGCAAAAAGTCCCCAATTTCAAGGAGCTCACAGTCTAATGCAAGACAACATGCCAACCACCAAATCCAAATGAAATATATCCAGGATAAACTGGAGATAAATTCAGAGAGAAGGCACCAGCAGTAGAGGGATAGGAAAAGTCCTCTTCCATAGGGTGGGATTTTAGCTGGAATTTGAAGGAAGCCAGGAGAAAGAGATGAGGAATAAGAGAGCTCTGGGCATGTGGGACATCCAGTGAAAACGCCCAGAATTGGGAGGTGTGCAAGGAAGGACAAGGAAGCCGGCAACCCTGGATCACAGAAAAAAGTGGGAGGTGGAGTAAAGTGTAAGAAGAGGTGGAATAAAGGCAGGAAGGGGCCAAGCTAAGAAGGACTAAGAGGATTTCCCCCCCTTATATTTACTCCTAGAGGTAATAGGAAGCCACTGGAATTTACTAAATGGAGTGGGGTGGCTTGATTAGACCTGCTCTTTAGGAAGATAAATTTGACAGATGAGTGGAAGATGAAGTGGAGTGGGGAGAGACTTGAGGCAGGGAGACCAAGGAGAAGGCTTTTGCAATAGCCTAGGAGTAAGGTGATGAGCTTCTGCACCAAAGTGGTGCGCATGTCAGAGGAGAGAAGGGGGCACATTGGAAAGATGTTATAAAGGTGTGATCGATAGGAGTTGGCAATTGATTGGATATGGGAAGTGACAAAGAGTGAGGAGTCGAGAATTACACCAAAATTAGCAGACTAGGAGTATTGTGGTAACCTCAACCAGTAATAGGGAACACGGCAGAAGGTGGCAAGAAAATGGCATGTGATAGGCTGTAGAGAGATTCAGTAGGAGACATGCTTCAGAACCATATAAGAGAAAACATTCTTAATCTGGGTTTGGAAAGATTTCAAGGACTTTGAACTTGAATAGACAAAAGAAATCTTTATTTTTGATGACCTTTAACTGAAATGTAGCATTTTCTTCAATTATCAAGAAACATTCTGAGAACAGGTCTATAGGCCTCACAAGTCTGCCAAAGAGGTCCATAACAAACAAAAAAAAAAATGAAGAACTATATGGGGTATGAACACAGGACTCTAAGGGATGTTCATGGGTGGGTTACCATTATTATTGGTGAGTCTGATTTGTTTTGTTTTCCTTGTAAATAAACTTTTTTCTTTTGTTGAGCCTCCTGCAGTTCATGTTGAAAGTGATGACAAACTAGGTGGTATCAGGTGCCGAATTTTCCACGTTGTTTGGGTGGGGACAATAAGCCAAGAAAATTAGGATTCTCTCAAAGTGTATTCCCAAAGTGGCCCCTCAGATGAGAGAACCTCTGAAGCAGGGGTCATCCTTCTGCACTTTAGGGAATCAGTTTTTATCGGGGTGGGGACCCCCTCTACCAAAGCCAATTGACTATTTTCTTTATTTCTGGGAATCAATGGGCCAAAACCAGAGAACAAAACCCAAATCGTTACCAGGTAGTCAACCTTCTGGAATATCCAGAAATAAGTAGAATGAACTACCCCAGCAAATGGTACTTGGGTCACTTGGTTCTAGTACTCCCCCCCCCTCGCCCCCATCTAACATGTGGGCCTGACACACTCTTTCCATAACTAATCCAGCCAAACACCTGCCCTTCTCCCCACTTCAAAAGCCCAGCAGCACGCTCTGGTCATCAAAGAGTAGTTGTCATCGGGAAGACAGCTGACATTCCACGGAACAGGCAGTCACAGTGGCCTCTCAGTAAGGGAGGCATCAGGGTAACAGACAAGACTCTATCGGGGGAGAGGCAGCTGCAGACCACCTGACTCTCCCTCCTATCTAAAATTATGTTGTAAGCTTGAAGAGGGTGGGGACTCTGTGCTTTGTACCGTGCCTAGTACTGTGTCAGGCAAAAACCAGACTTTGGATGATGGTGAGAATGAAAAAGCTACTAGTTCTGGGCTCTGGGCTCAGACATTTTAACTGCCTACACCTCCTCGCTCCCCAAACCCCCTTCAGTTGAGTACTTTTCCTTTGGGCCCTAAAGCCAGAAACGCTCTCAGGGCCCCAGTTCCTAGCCACACTATCCGTAATCTTCCCATTTAGCCTGGAGTCTAAATCCACTCAAAACACGAGGCGGATAAAATCGCTTCTTTTTCCCTGAGACCAGGGGAGAAAACCATTAGTCTTGTCCTTGGCGCTGAGAGGCAGGAGGAGTGTTCGAGGTAATCATAGCATTTCAGAGTCGTAATGGACCTCGGAGATCATCTAGGGTACCCCTTTTATTTCATCGAGAGGTGAAGTGACTTCCCAATGTCCCACCGGGAGCTATGGAGCAGGGCCTGGTCCCTCGTACAATAGTTCCATTACACTACTGGTGGTAAGTAGTTGGGGATCGAGGATGTCCTATACATATACAGATACAGATAGCTAGAAAGGGCATGGCCTTTGTGTACCTTGGTGTGTGTGTATTTACGTACAAGGAGAGGTGCCTGATTAACAATGTCCCTCTTGGGATCGTACTCTAATCCAGCCTTATTTCCTTCTGATACTGACAAAAGTCTAGACAGAAAACTGTCCCCCGGAGGTGGGGGCGGGAAAGGGTGATTTCTGCAACGCCCCACCCCCACCCAAGATAAAGAAGTTGAGGGAGGTGGCGGGAAAGGAGGGTGATAAGGGCTGGGACGAGAAAGGAATTTAATTTGATTTCGACCTCCCGCTCCCCGAAAAGCCGCCAGCTCTCTAATGACTGACCCCCGTGCAAATCCTAAGAGGCTGCAGCAAGCTCGTGGCTCGCCATGGGGCTTCGGGGCAGTCAGGCGGAAACGAGGCCGCTTGGGCCCGGGCTGCCTCTCTTCCCTTAATCAACCCCCGCCCCCATTCCCCCCCCCCGTTCTCTCCCCCCCGTTCCCACTAAAAAGCCGCCCCACCGCGGGGAGCACACAGCGCCCGGGGGCCGGGGCTGAGTCAGCGGGAGGGAGCAGTTGATGGAACCTGCAGCAATCCATTATTACAAAGGGGCTCGCTGGAGCTCCGCTGTGCTAGGCGCAGCGAGCCTTTATTGATCGAGTGGAGGGCGTAAGCAAGCACACAGAGACGCTCCATCCATTAGGGCTGCTGCTCTCCACCAATTAGAAAAAAAATCATTACTCAGCAGCCATCAGCGGGCTGCGCGCCACCCCAGACTACAGGCGTTCATTCTGTCTTCTCTCTGCTCCCCCCCCCCTCCCCCCCCCCCCCCCCCCCCCCCCCCCCCCCCCCCCCCCCCCCCCCC